>NW_020955295.1:594458-775738 GCF_003031625.1 Empidonax traillii | reverse complement strand
TTTTTTTTATTCCCGTCTACTGCCCTCATGATGATTTTGAAGGACACCAAATGGTTTCCATTATTTAGAATGAAATAACATCTGCTCAATAAATATTGTTACTCCTTGGGAAGCACCTCATTCAAGCAGCAGCTCTCCTTACAACACTTTATTTCATACAGCGTTCAGAGGACGGTCTCACAGACACACTAGAGAAAGAAAGGGGGGAAAGTAGAAATAGCTGCAAAAAAAAAAAAAGATGGTGTTGGAAGAAAAGATCTTATTTTATAGTTGAAGAAGGTGGGTAGACCATGTCCCCTACTTGTAGGGTAACTCAAGAGGAAAAATGACCTCTCCTCTCTGCACCAGCTAATACACCAAGAGGGAAAACTGTCACAGGGAGGTGACCATGCTGGGAGAGGGTATGTGAGCAGATGGACATGAGGTCAGTAGCATGGAACAAATCCAAAGAGATCAGGTTTGAGTTTTATTTAGGCTTGAACTGAAAGCTAAGAAAGGGAAATGGAAGTTACTGAGCCTCGCTTTCATAGGATAGGAAAGAAAATCAGCTCGAAGCACCGAATTGTAAAGATCAGACTTCACATTTCTGATACACAGGTTGCCAATGAAATCAAAATGTCCTTTTGGGTCGTGATTTGTCTCACGACAAATTTTGTAAAGCAGAATAGCTCAATAATCCAAAAACCAGGTGTCATTTCACATAGTAGCTTGGGTGCTGACAAACCACAACCCAGATACTTGCTGGACTGGGCTCCATGACCTAGTGAAACCCACTCAAGTGTGTATTTCACCAGTTTAATTAAAATGTTAAAAATCACATAAGAATATGCCTGCCTAGTATATGGAAAGCTGTATCTATTTATTTTCATTTTGCCACTATCAGCATCATTTGGATGAGGAATTAAAAAAAGAAATATGATCATGTGGAGGCATAATCCAGCATTAAACTGATCTGGGGGCATACTTTTTAGCCTTATAATTTCTTTTCATTTAGGGGACAAGTGAATTTAACAAGATCACCAACATTTCAATTTACTGAAGGTTCACTAATCCTCAGCACCTGTCAGAAGGGCAGTGAAGACTTCCCAGGACCTGCCTATGGAGATGCAGTCATCAAATTACGAGAGAAAGCACAGACATCTGTACAGATGACCTCAGAAGAGATCTTTGTAACAGATAAACCCAGGAGTTATTTATTATACTTCTGGTGAATAACTATTTAACTAGATTTAGGGTAATTTTTTTGGACTAGAGATAACATCTATCTAATGCTTATACATATAATTTCTGTGTGATCTCAAGTTGTATCATTTGTACATATTTGTATAGTCATTATAAAGCTTGTATGTTTAATGTTATCTACACCTTCATGTAATGTGCTAGATGACGTAACCTGTAGTATTTAAAGACACCATGACATTGAAAGGTCTATTTCCACAGCTATTAAAAACTGTTTAGAGGCACATAAAGCAATATAGTCAGATTGTTAAAAAGAAGCCTTTCAAAGTTTATGTTTTTCTAAATGTTTATTCTATAACACTGTGCCAATTGTTACAGATTTTGATTAGTGAACGGGGGACTACTAAGATTTTTACTTGGTAATTCATAGTGTTTACAGCCTCAAAAGAAAAGCAGAAGACATTTCTCAGCTGCTTGAAAACCACAAAATTTGTAACACATAGTTGAGAAGTCTTATCTTTAACAGTCACCTCTGGCTCTTGTTTGTTTGCACATCTAAATTGTATTTTGAGTAGGTAAAAAGCCTCAGATGCTATATGAATTTTTTAAATAATACCTCAAAAATGTTGATTTTACATTTCTGCCGGCATTTCACAGTCGTACTTCACTTTAGATTACATTAGAGCATATCTGTGTGCGTTACATGATTTTAACATTTACAGCTGTGTTTAGAGGAAAAGCTTAAAAATAACGTGTTTAAAGGGCAGCTTGCTGCAAAGGAAGAAAACCTGACCCCAGGAATACGTAACAAATTAGGCTGTTGGTAACCTCAAATCCACACCTGAACCAGCTCGCTGGCTTGCTCCTACGAGGAGGGCATGTGCCTCCATGGGCTTCAGCCTCTCCTCCATGCAATGCATCCACCAGCAGAGGAACCTCATTAACAGCAAAATCTGGGGACGCTGTTGCCAAAGTTCACCCCGTGGTGCCTGCGTGTGCCAACACACGGCCTTTAAATTGCGGAATGAAGGCTTTTCGTGGCGAAAGGAGTGTTTCAGGAGACAAAACAGAAGAAACAATAACTGAAGCGAGGGCAGGAAACACAAAAGCCCCAGCGAGCAGCAGGAGCAGCAGGCACAGCAGAGGTACCAACAGACTGACGTTCAGCTCTCCGAGCCATTCAAATTAATGAGCTCTAGAAATGTGGGGGCCCACTGTATTAATATCCATTACATAATGTGCTTCCTACCCCGGTAAATAGAGGATTCGGGATGCCTGGGGTATAGACAGTCTCTTACCGGAGATAATGGGCCCAAACTGATTTTAGACACAGGTCCCTTTCCCCGGAGACAGTTCCTAATGATCTCCAATGTTACAAAGGCATGACAAAAATATAAAGCAGTCACATTAGCCCAGATAGATCTTTTACAATTACCTTGACTCCTGAAAGTAGTCCATCATATCTTATTCACAAAATTTGTATTTTTCTCTGTTTGCACTTACACAGCTTTGGTTCATTGTACTCTACATTTATTTTTCATGGGCACACCAAAATGTCTTAGATAAAAGAAGCTAATGCTTCCCAAAGGCTGTTCTTAATTTTACTTTTCTTTTCTAATACTTAATTGTACCAAGAGTGCTTTATCAAATTATACTACTGGAAATTGCTAATATTACAAATGCAAATTATAACGGATGTGGATATTTTCTAAATACAGGTTCCAATTTGGTATTTACTCATGCTGGAAACTCTGGAAAGGCTTTGCTTCCTATTTGCACTTGTCTCCATGCAAGTAGGTGAGGGTCTGTCCCAAAACAAATTAGTATTTTGTCAGCCATACCGTCAAATTAAAACATTTCTTTACGCTTGTGGGACTGAAAGCCACAATTTTCAAACATTAATTACATTCACTGGTGGTAGGGAGTGCGTACATACACAGATACATTAAGAAGTTGGCAGCTTTCCAAAAACGCATAGCAGCCCAAAAAAATTAAACAGTTGTAATTTATAAAGAATGATCCGAGTTTTAAGAAAATAAGAACTTTTTTTTTTTGCTCAGCTGCATTTTTTAAATATAGCATGAAGAAAAATAACCTTGCTTCCTGGCAGAATCTGCAGAGGGAAATAGAGCTTCTGAAGCATCCAGGAATATGCTGGTTTTGATAGCTCTCATTGAAACCATCAGCGTCTCATAAGAAGGAACACAACAAAACCACTGTGTTTTTCTCTTAAGGACCCTTCTCACCCCTGTAAAACTCAGCTGGAGCTGTGCCACCTATGGCAGGGGAAGTTCCTGTGGGAGATCCACCACAGGACCTCATGGACATGCACCCACCGAGAAAGCTCAGGAGGAAACTCACCCCAAAGCCAACACTCCCCTGTACCACATTACAGAGCACTCAGTCATGCCACAAAGGCAACCAGGCAAGCAACCAGCAAAGCCAAAACCAGTAGATCCTCGGTCCTCTCTCCTGGTTACCTGCTTATGCCTCCATGTGTACATTTTCCAACATCCCTTGAATCAACTGAACCAGTACAGCCATGAAAGAAATAGGCAAAGGGGACTGATGGCTCAGGGGGATAGTAACAACAACACAATCTCTCGGGGTTCTGCTGTTTAACTAAAATAGATCTGGTGAAATAAATGAAGTCATGGACACGGGGTTTGTAAGGCACTGAGCTGTTCTGCTGAGCGATGCAGTGCCAAAGATGCAGAGACGTTTACTTGTCCATTCCCCAACCACAAGGACCCTTCTCCTCTTTACATGAGTTACTTCATAACTCAACAGCCCTGCCTGTGGCTGGAGCTGGACAGGTGGAGCCCACGGGCAGCCACACACCCGGTCTGGCCTCTCCAGATGCTTGGCAGGTGACAGACCTGGGATATTTGACAAGCTGTAGAAGAAAACTTCCCTTTGCACAAGACCAGCAGAGCCATCTGTGTGACTGCACCAGCAGCCAGTCCCAGGGTGTGAGAGGTACTGGTGCTGTGCAGGCAGGACCATGGCTACTCCCCACAAGTCACCTCCCAGCCAGCAAGTCCAGCTCAGCCTGTCCCTCTGGAAGGGATCCCAGGGGACAGCTCTGGGGTACCTGCCAGCTTCCCCTGCTGCTCACAGCATGCTGGGCCAGGCGAGGCACACAGGGAGCCCACAGTTAGCACCTAAGGTGGGATGCAGCTCCACTGGGACGTTTGTTGCCTCTGTTTCAGGCAGAACCCACCACCAGCCAACCGGTACCCGCCACACCAGAACTGGTGTGTGCACAGAATTAATCATCGCAGCAATTAGTCCTGGGCTCTAATGACTATTTGATTGTAGGGCAGATCTGGATTCCCTGCTCAAGCCTGATTGAGTCAAAGGCATTAATATCAACACAAAAAGATTTGGCTGTGTGTTTGTATATTTTGTTCTAATAATGCTCCAGGACAAACTCAGAGGAACGACATCTGCAATATTTACAGTGACAAAGTGCTAGCATAATGTGCCTCTCTCTGTGCTGAACAATTTGTAAATGTCTCATTAAAATGTACTTTTTGTTTCTTCCCTCTTCACCTTAAGCTGGTTCGTCTCCTTGGTTTTCACCACTTTGTGGGAGAAAATGTCAAACTGCACAGTATCAAAACAGCCACTGCAGTTTTTCAGTTTTTAAGACATCCTTAGCTGCACTATTCTGACACATTCTGTGGTCAAAGAAATGGTTTTGAAATTCATGTGTTTAGAATGATTTGACATTTACATTTTATTTTGTTTATTTCTAGGACAAGCTACTTATAACAGCTACAGTTATCTCTAATGACAGAAACCAGATACGACTTAATATAAGCAAATAGTGTATCTTCACAGTTTGCTGTGGTAACACATTCTATTACTACATGCATACACTTAAAATACTGGAATATAGGTGAAATGCATCTTCAATCTATTTCAAAAAAATGAGAGGAAAAATTATGTTAGATGGAATTTAAACAAACTCAATGAGTAATTTAAAAAGTTATGGAGGAGAAACACATATGTCTGGTATTGCATGTCCAGCAAATACCTTTAAATGGCTTTACTACTTGCCATCTGTTTTGCCATTTTCCCTTAGTGTTTATATACTTTTATAAAAATTCTGCTTATATATATGCAACACATTAGTCTTTACAGGCATCAAATATAACAGGCTAAAGGTACTTTATTTTTATATGAAAGGTATGACCAGAAATAGAATGTAAAAAAAGGTAGGGATGCAGGACTGTTCTTGTCCATTGAATAATCCATTTTATACATCCAATAAATTGACCAAGGAAACTGAGCATGCCTCCAGCCAGGCAAAGTTTTACTATTCTCCCATGAAACATCCACCCACTCTGTTCCTGTTACATTTCTTTGCAGCTTCTGATCGCAGAAGAATATAAAAATTGTAACTAGGTAAGACTGAAATGAAGCAGGGATAGAGCAAAGCCATAAAATCGGGATACAAACTTTTCCCAAAGTTTTAAGGTGTTTGAACCCAAAGTTTTGGCTCAGAACCATTCCTAATTTGAAGCAGCATCTGGCAGGCCAAATGCTCTGCAAGCGCTGGCACCATGAAGGATGAAGTCTCATGCGACGCCGCATGTTGGAAGAAACGCTTCCCTCGTGGAGGGAGCCGGGTCGCACGGGGAGGGTGGGTGCAGCAAAGCTGGGAGATGCAGCTGCATGGAGGGACCCAACTCCCACCATCCCCGTGGTGCTCACTTCAAAGGAGAAAAGACCTCCTGCTTGGGTTCATGCAGCACTTATCCTCCCTGCTGATCCTCCTGTTCTCACCCTATTCTCTTCCGGGGCCCTAAACCCCATCCCAGCTCAGGCACACCACTGCCAAGGAGCTGGATCTCCACGGCTCCTGCCAAGCCAAGCCCTGTGTCCATTACAGCATCCCAGGGGTCTTTTCCAGCCCGATTTTCAAAAGCATTTAGGTGCCTGAGGAACAGAAGAAATCTCAAGAGCATGTTGAGTCTGGTGTTCCCAGTGACTTGGAAAGTCCTGAGCGTTTCTGAAAACCTCACTCAGCATCTTACATATACACACAAGCTTGGTCTTCAAGCCTCAAACTTCAAATTTTCTGGTTTCACCCAAAACAGGTAGAAGCTCTGTCTTGGTATTTGTGCATTTAGTGATAAATGATACTTAATTACAGCTGCAAAAGCTATCTGTGTATTTTAACAGTTTGGATGTGGCTGAAAATAAGCGGCTTATTAACTGCTGTGAGGAACATTTCACAATAGGATCTGCATTTTTCTAGAACTCTGTAATTAAAGTATGCGCTAACGTGACCACAACATTTTTAAACAGCTGGCACATGGAGCTGAAAAAATAATTAGTTTTCAATAAAAAAAAGTTGCTTTTTATTACCCAGGCAAAGTTCTCCAGTGACTTTTAAGGATCTGCCAAGTGAAATTCAAAAATGAAAATAGAGTCTCTACGCTGGCGGTTAGCCAAGCTGAATGAAACACGAACACGCCGATTTGTGCCAAATATTAGACATGCTGAACTGAGGCAAAGTGGTTAAGTATCTCCCCAGGTTGAATGTTACACAAAACAGTGTATCTACCCCCCAAAAAAACCGCTGTACTTGGGGTGAGGGCCCATCGCTGTGGCTTTCACATGTTACAGCCTTCTTCCCCCAGCAGTCAGGAAATGAAAGAGTGGTTCAGAAGACAACCGAAATATTCTCTACGAGGAGCTGGGTTTAGCAGTTACATAATTAGGGGTAGGGCAAAGAGAACATGGCAACAAGGCACACCTTGACAGCAGAGTGGTGGAAGCTGCCCCGGGCTCAGCCGTGCTCACCCACAGCTCCGGACACCGTGGGCACCACGCGAGGGGCGACAGCACAGCATCTGCACCAGGAGAGGCTGCAGGAGAAAGCCCCAAAGGCAGAGGGCCTCTGTTTTACCACCTTTAGTTTTGCTGATAGCAAGGGAACCTGGGAGACTTTTTTATTTTTTATGCTATCAAATCTATAATCCCCACAGCTGTACCTGGGAACGAGCCTGTGGATCTTAACCGCACAGATAATGGCTTTTTATGTGGTTCTTCCCAACACTCTTCCAGAAAACTCCCCTTGCTTTTATATTAATGATAATGTCTTTAAATACAGGCAACCTACACAGAATAAGGGAACCACGGAAAGCATGTGACTTCACTGGAATGTGCTAAAACAAGAGGCTCTATAAGAAGCTGGAACCTTTTGCAGAAAAACCTATATATTTGATTTTAACTGTTGAATAATTATGAGTAGGGGAAGGCAAACCCAGTGACAAATACAAGATGGCACTCTCAGACAAACAGGCACATGAAAGCTACAGCAATTTATGGACATATTGAAAGTCTTCCCAGACTTGCCAGGTGTCTCAGCCTTTCTCATTGCTTGATGAAAGGTGAAAAGATAAAAATTAAGAGAGGATGCAGTGTCTTCCCACCTCTCATTTTAACATCACCATTTAATTCCCAAAAACTTACAGAAACGATCACTTGAAAGCTCATCATTTATTATTCATGGCTGTTGGGAACTCGCAGGGCCAGCTCTTCCAAGTTATACAGTGGAATTACAACTGGCAACTGAGTGCTTATCTGAAAACCCCAAATACTCCTTGATTTAAGCCAGGACCTAAAGGTACTTTGGCCCATTCCACTCCACAGCTGTTATTTTTACAGTACAGTTTGTCTGTGGATTTACTACTACTATTGTTAAATGAATTCTAAAATTTGCTTAAACATTTGTGTTTGAACTTGAGGGAAAAATAGCTTCGTTAGCAAAGGTTGAGTCTAATAAAATGGAAATAGGCTGTCTGCCCCCCAAAACCCCCACCTACCAGCTCTTAACAATTACACAAACTGTGGTAGATGAGTTCCAAGGACAGGGGAAAAAGAGGCAGATTTGTATTTCATGCTCCAACAGGGATAATTACCATGCTATTGTTAATTTAACATATAAATAAAAGCAGAATGGGAATACATTTCAGAGTTGGAGTATTCTATCGGGTCCCCTTTCACAGCACAATGCTAAAGAAAGCCAAACCTGGAACCAGTTACTTCAATATATATTTTAATTAAAACACATGGGCTATTTTCAGGTGGATAAAATCACAGTGGATTCAATGGCAAAGGACTGACTGAAGCTGCATTTGCACACTGAGTAACCTGGTGCTAAATCATTGCAGCAAAGGTGCTCTGTCCAGAAGGCTTTCAAGTATCACAAGTAAAATAAGTCTGGGTTGCTTAAGTTCTTACAGCTGATCCCCTTTCATGGAAAAAGCCAATTACAGATCACAGATGTCTAGACTAATCCTTTTAAATATCACAGAGGCAGGAAATAATGTGAAAGTGCAATAAATGACAATTTGTATAGCTTGGGTAGGGGTGGAATAAGACGGCACATGAAAAACAAACACAAAAAGGCTCAAACGTACAAAGGAAAAATAAAGGCTTATATAAACATTCAAGCTCAGTATGGCAAGACTGGAGACCACGGGCTAGATCCTGTTCTGATTTACAGCCTGTAAATCCCTTTCAACTGCATGAAGAAAAATTAAGCACAGAATGTCTGCCTGCTCTATTGAATTACTTATTCCCCCTCCTTTCACCTCCTTCCCCTTTATTTCAACACTGCATTTTATTCTAACTTTACTATAATTTCTGAAATTTATTTCAAACCAGGGAAAGAAAAATTCTGTTTTCTAATACTGTCTGCATCTTTCCAAGGCATATGTCTGGTAATTAGCATGGTGGGATCATTTGCATAAATATACAAAGAAATTTGATTTTAGAACACGAATTCCATTTTTGCTATGGAGCAATATAGGACAGGTGACAGGCCCAGCTGGGAAACCTCTTTTTCATTTTTCTGTGACCACAAATCAGACATCTTGGGCTCACAGCAGGACAGGCTCTACTGGCAGTAATTGGCACCATCTGTAGCTGTCAGAGCAGTGCCTGGCATTCCAGCATTTCATCTTTCCAGTCAAGGCATTCATCACTAGTCCAAAACTCAGCCAGCTGACACTGAAAGATTAACTTGCATTGATTTGCTTGGATAAGCTCGCCTGTGCCTCAGTTGGTACTGAACGTTCCTGTTAAATAGCCATCACCATCACAAGATGTTTACAAGGTGATTGTCTACTTAGCTTTTTCCATTCCCTTTCTTGGTCCTAATATGTTTTCAATTATTATAATTTAAGAGATAGTGAATTAAAAGAAAGGAGAGTGAACGTAGCCAGCAATCAGGGAGCGAGACTTAATGAAAGGATTAGAAATTCACAGCCGTGGCTGTTTACTGGTCTTAAATGAGCAGCTTCTCCCACCCCCGTGTGTGCCATGAGACAGAACTTGTTGATTTGGGGGTTCAGCAACAGACCGAGTCTCCTCCAGCTGTCAGTCTGCTTGATAAGACTAAACGGAACCGTTACTATTTCCAAACGCGATTTTCCAGTTCTCGGGTAATTTGGTTTACATTTTCCAGGAAAGCTTTATGGCAGCTACACCAGATGCAAAGTTCAACATCTTTCTCTTAATCACCTAATGCTATAGCTACTTACCAGTGTTTTTAAGCCTCTGACGTGTTCAAAGCCCACAGTTTAATCTTTCACAGTCGTACAAGGGTCATTACTATTTCAATTTAGAAACCTAATGTATCCTGTGGAATGTTTTTGGGTGAAGAAATTGCAGTTTGAAAGTTAAAAATTCATGTCTGCTTTAGCAAATGACAGATAAATAGAAGGACCTCCCAGGCAAACCTAAACCAGTGAAAATTTCTGAGTATCACATAAATGACAATCCTCTTTGCTGAAAATGAAAGCAATGGTTCTTCTGTGAGTAAATAAAGGGGATTATTGGAGGTTCTTTTTAATCACCTGTTATGGCTCTATCAAAATCCTACTCAGAAATCCCTATTACTTCTCTCTCCTAGGCATCTCCTTATTAACAGCTTATTTCCCAAAGCACGGGTGATGTGTCACAGCCCACACAGGGCTCACACAAGTCCACGTAGGGCTCGTTGGTATTTTTATGTATTTGGGGCCTTCTCTGCGAATCTACATCAGACCAAAAGCTCCATCATCTCAAGTTTCATTCCACAGCCGTTTGGGGATGAAATTATAGGGGCTGACAGTGCAGAGATACCTGCTAATGCCACCCGTATGAGCTGGCTCATTGGAGCAGGGCCGGCTCACCTGGTGGCAAAGCCCAAGGTTTGGCTTTGGGGACGGTAATCCCGTCTGGGCACGAGAGCTCTGCAGGGCCAAGAACTGCCAAAAGCAATTTCAGCTTTGCCTGAGGAACAAATCACACGGGAGAAGGTGATGCTGTGTCAGGCAACACCAAAGCAGACAAAATGGAGGCTCAGTCAGGGGCCTGTGGCTCCCAGCACAGCTGAACTTGCACTCCTGAAGGTGATTCATTTTGCCCTGGAAAACAGGGTATTTCAGATAAAAGGGAATATTGTGCCTGTGATTAGTGGTGCCTGTCCCAACTCTGACATGGACTGCCCTGAGAACATCTTCTAACCTTAGAGACACATGTTAAACTAGGCTCATAACTTAGTGGGGTCTGTCCTTTTTTTGCATACAAAAATAGCAATTTTCTCTCTTTTTACAATGAAGACAGGATGTTCAATGCTTCATCAAACAGAAATGAACTTAAATAGCTTATATAAATTACATCTATTTTCAACTACCTTTGCTAAAAACATTTCATCCACTACAGAACACTCATGAGTGTTTGCAACACATCTGTGGAATAAAAAAGAGTTAAGCATAAAAGAGTATTAAGTCATCTGTTTCGGAGGGATTTTTGTATTAGATCTTGTTCATTTATTAAGTGTAATGTGATAGAGGCCAGATGATTAATACAGTGTGGTGGGAGTGATGTAACAGGAAAGATAAAAACGGATATCATAAGTGGGTAAGAGGACGGGGATGTGGAGGGGGTACACAGGGAGGGCTGGGATAAGGAGGTTAGTGTTTACAGTGTCTGAGTGTGACTAACTTCCTTTGGAACGAGCTTTAGGGGAGATTTACTCTTTTGGATGGTGATTATATTCCATGGGATGTCTCAAGTGAGGGAAGGGAGTACAGAATTACTCTGCTTTGAGGCAGGTACTGCCCCTCCCCGCAGCATGTTCAAACCACTTTTCTGCATCTACAGGGAGAGAGATTTTGGTTGTCTCCACCTGTTTTGATTGGTTCCCACGAGGTCACCCCAGTGCAAGCCTGGCATGGACTCAGGGCAGAAGAGGCAGAAGTGGTGTTCTGTGGATAAGGAGCACCACTGAGAGGGGAGTGACTGGAGGGTTTGTAAATCCCTGCTGTTAATTAATAGGCCCAGCTGCCACTGGTAAGAAATGCCTGGAGAGCCATCTTAGCTATCAGCAATGTTGACTGACCAAGATATATAGAAAGATGGAATTTATCCAGGAAGTCTCATCGCTTTCAGATACAATTTCTACCATAGCTGTTGATACCTCTCACATCTGACTGGATTTTGGATGGATCCTTTAACTGCCTTGAGCCAGAGACTGTAAAATTGAGTGCCTAACCAGACGTCCTGTAGGAGAGTACTAAGGAATTCTCAGTTACGGTTGTGCTCATGGTGTGACCTGGGTCTGGACAGCAAAAGAAAGCACTCTACCTCGACACCATAACACAGACTACTTCTACTGCAGGGCCTGTGTCCTCCTTGTAAGGGTCAGATTTTCAAACACATTCAGCATCAGCACACTTCAGTGGGGATGTCTGGGCAGATTTTCAAAGACCTGATCATCCAAGAACATCTACTGAGTACCTAAACCTTAGGGAAATGTAGAAGGTATTGTAAGTTGACTGTACTGTTCACTTGCAGTTTCTACAGTATGATCACACTGATTCAAGTTGCATAAGGTGATGTCAACACACAAGAGAAGCAAAGAAGGAAGGAAAATGCTCAAGGTCAGCCATGGCAGCACAGTGTGCTGACATGCTGAGATCCCACAGTTCTGTCTCTAGTAAAAATACTTGACAGGTTTCACCCAGAACAGCCAGGAACATAAAAACCATTTCTGCTTAGAAGGAGGATTTCCCTTCAGAGGGGGAACTGCTCAGGGGAATCTGATTTCTGTATTGACTTTTACATATACAGAAGGTGACTAAAGGAATTAGGCCAGCCTGGATTGCTCCAAGGGGATAATAAGCCCCATGGTGAAATGGAAATGCATGTGGATTGTTCTACACCCTTCTCTTTCTAAGCACTTTCACATACTATTAAAACAAACTGTACTTTTGTTTCCAAATAAAGGTTGTCTCGTTACTAGAGTCAGGTACAGACCCACGGAGATGATCTGGTGCCCCAAGTCCTCCATGATGCCAAACTCACAGGGCTACATGCAGAACTCATTGCCTGAGCCAGAGAGGTGCAGGATGTCACCTAAGGAGAGCCACTGGCTGGAGAACAGCTGTCACCCTGCCTTGGGAGGAGAGAAGGTGCAGAGCCCAAGCCAAGCTCTCTGGCCACAGAGCAGCGCAAGAGTGAGAAACCAGCAGAGTTCAGCTCTCCACTGACCCAGGGGAACCAAACTGGCCTTTTCTCTCTCTGACATGGCTGACACACAGGTAGTCCAGACTTTTTACCAACTCGACTAGCAATAATGAAGGCAGTGTGACAATAAAGCCTGTGCAGAGGAGGAATTCCAGACAGCCCTGAGTGGTGGGAGCTGTCAGCATTTCTTACAATCTTCACAAGGTCAGCAGGTATCTGTGGTGTGCTCTCTCTTGCATTACAACACTGAGGGCTCTGCTGCTTCTGCTTCCCTCTTCTGACCCTTTCTGATGCAATGAGGCAAGGCCAGGGCCCTGTTTTTAGTTCATGAGCGGAGCTCAAGAGAAAAACTTCTCCTGACAAGAAGTCAGAGTTCTGTGGAGGACTGTCTTATTGTTTCTCAGGAGTTTAAAAAGACAATTCAGTGACACACCGAGGAACTAAGTATGGGCTCTTTTTTTATCAACCTTAATATTTATAGGACTGGAAAGCTTTATACTCAAATGTTTGTTTCCATCAAATAGCAGATTCTTTCCACACCCTGTTCTCCAAAGAGCACCCTGTGCATGTATGTCTCTTCCCTTCAGAACAGCCCAGTGTTCAACAGCTTCTGGGTTACATGGCAGACAACACTATGCTCACTAAGATAAGGTAATTATAGAACAAAAGATGCATTCTGAGACCCTTTATGAAACAAAACACCTTATTTATGGAATCAAGCAGTATCTGTTTGCTATCAGTTCGACTGCAGCAGTAAGGACCTTTACCTTTTTAGGATAGCAACCAACCTTCCTTTTTTAAAAAAGTATTTATCTTTACCTAGCAAGCATTAGAATAAATCTACCAGCTTTGAAGAAACAGTGCTAGCCCACCAGATTTACATAGAGTTCTGAGACATTTGGTGTTGCACCTAAAGGATAAGCTACTACATCATTTATTCACATGAAGAACTTAGTTTCAATTTATTTAAGAGCTTTCTAGCTTACACAGTGCCAGAGAAAAGCTTCAGAATGTTATCCTTATTCGTTTGGAAACCAGAAAGCAAATAAGAGCACATAAGAACTTATTACATTTTAAAATGTCATGATAACGATGCCAGTCTCATGTTTTTTTTGAGAAAGAACCTTTGTCTGTTTCTTTTTTTTTCTCCCCCCCCCCCTTTTTTTTTTCCAAGTATGTGTCAGTGACAACATCAAGTTTGATAAATGGTTGGTTGCAAAAGCAGGGTAGGACGCTTGGCATTGCAAACCACATTTTCCAGAATTATTCTTGGTCTGTGTGGCTTAATTAGAGGAAGTCCAACTTGAATTTCAAAATTACTGAATGTTTTCTGTAAAACTGAAGCTCTTTTTAGACTCCCTTAGATTGTTCTGCTGCCTCTCAAAATAAACATTTGAAATTGCCCAGTGTACCTGAATACATTAGCTGGAAGAGTGCATTAGAGTGGAGTGCAGCTCTCAATCACACAGCTCTAAAACAGAACAAAACAAAGTTCCCTGGAACTGCTGAAATCAACTATTTCAGATGTATTCTGGAATAACACAGCAGAATTTGCTTCTCTTCCAGCAGCAAGCTTCTACCAATAAAAAAGGTCTGTGGAAGGATAAATTAAGAAAAACCATAGCACAACCCTAATTTATAAGAGATGAGGACTTTTGTATATGCTAAGCACAGTAATAATGATAAGAAAATATTTGCAATCAGAAAGACTGATATGGTGGTTTAAGAGCTTCATATTGCCTAACTTTTATTATGGAGTCCTGCCTGCTTTTCACTACATCGAGGCTGCCCTCATTAACGTCAAAAGGATTTATGTGTGCACGTGGAGGGAAGAATGTATGTCTATGTGTTTGCAGTCTCACCTGTTATCTTTCTCTTGTCATTATCTACCAACTTCCCTTCCAAAGGACAACATTTATAGCTCACTGGTAAATACAAGGCAGATAAATTTTATGTACTGAAGCAACATGAGTGTGTAGTTGGTCTGACTCAATTGTATCAAACCAGCTGAAACAGATATTGTGTACACAACAGGCACATCTCCGGTTTCAAAGTTTTCATAAGGAAAAAATTCCTCTGGGTAAAAGAAACCAAAACACCGGGGTGAAACACACTGGGTCTCAGGAATTTCCTTTGCAACTGCTAGGATCTCCACCAAAATGAACCATTAAAAAGCAATCTTTATTTTTCAATCCTATCAGCTACACCATATCATCAAAAGTTTACGTAATTCTTAAAATCAGATACAAAATGTCAACAGACTGCAGCGGAATGCATTATGGACACAGAATACTCTTGCAGAGGTTTCATTAAGTCTAACATGATTTACAGGACTTAAGACACATTGCTTCAAGATTTTTATATCACTGCAGTAAGTACTCCAGGGATGTTTCGACCCACTCGAAATTGTTTTAGCTGTGCTATTACCTGGGTCAGAACTGATGGCAGCATATATCAATTAGGCTGTAGCAGTTTAATACCTGCTCCTATGCATCTGGTCACTCAGAGATTCACATCTAAGATTTCCATACCCTGAAAAGAATATTACAACAGAGCCCTGGAATGGGCTAGGGTTACCTCATTTATTTAAGAAGCAGCCTTGAAGAGAAGACATCAGGGGGCTAGACCCATTCAGATTACAGATGTCCCTTCCATTCTCCACAGAGACCGGCAATGCTTCCTTCTTCTGATTACCTCCAGTCTTTGCCTTGACCATAGTGAAGATTCTGGGGCAGCACTGTAACTAATTGGGAATGGTGGGATGTAGAGTTTTTGATAAACCGAGCTAGTATCATTGACACTGATTAACTCCAGTTTAGGATCTGATAATTCTTTATTATTTTGACCCCTATTAAATAGGGAGCATTTAAAAAATAGTGCCCCTTCAGTTTTTTGTCATACCTAGAGTCAGAAATACATGGGTGTTACTCCTCTCTAGGGAGGTAACTATAGTTAATTACTGTCAATGCTGATCACTGCCTGTATTTCATATGACACGGCAGTAGGGTAGATCTACTTTGTTTCAAGTTGTTAACAGATACTTCTACTGGCAGTGAATTTGTCCCTGAAACTTACTGTGTTTGAGGATAGGTGCTCCTGTGACATAATTTTATTACTGAAGACCAGGTTTACCCACACATTTTTCACCTATGCAGCAGAACATGGTTAGAGCTGCCTTTTTTAGTAACACCTACAAGGCTGAGTCTCTAAGGTAAGGAATTTTGTCTGGTGTCAACAGGTGAGGCATTCAAGAAACATCTTACTTCTCTGCTCTACCAGTGTGAGGCTTTTAGACTGCTAGAAATACTGGGGGGGTTTGCACCTGGTCTACACAGCAAGAGAAAGTTTGCAGCCAAATGACTTCATGCAAAACCAAAGGTCACTAATCCATTGTTTGTGGTTATGTCCTTATGATCTGTGTGCTTCTCTGTACCTGCTACTCCACAGAGGTGTCATTTTTAGCATAAGAAAAGCAGGACATCAGCAAAAGACTGTAAAATCAGAGCTCTTGCATGCCTCTTCTTTAAACACTGTGCATATCTATAATAGAGTGTCTTATTCTAGCAACACTAACATGAGCTTCCAAGACCTCTTGCTCCCCTGCCTGCGCCAAGATGTGAAGCAGGAACAAAGACAATTCAGTATAAAGACTCAAAATATGGTTAAGCCTCATGATCAGGAAAAACATTAGGCTTAATAATATTCTGTTAGTGCAAAGGACTGCACATATAAACCAAATCGAAATCTAACATATTATGCGGCAGTAGCATTTTTAAAATAAAGCTGTTAGAGTTTAACAAAACCTCAATGAAAGATGAAACTAGGGCAGAAAAGATGAATTAAGGGCAGAAAACTACAGGATTTGCCCTCCAAACTTTCCAATGGGGGAAATCCATCTCTTTTAGCATAAATGTGTGCAGTTTTACAGTGGTCCTGCTTCTGCATGAATTTCAGAATACATTTACTAGAAAATTCATTACATGAAACATTTATCCCATGAATAAATTAGAGACTCTGAATTACAGTGCAATAAAACTTTTGCTGCTAGAAAGATTTTTATGGGTGAAATAATGTGAAAATTAGTAACATTAAATATGATTCTTCTTAACCCAGAATAGTCACCACACAATTATTTTGACATGTTCTGGCATACATCATCATAGATCTAGTCAAATAGTGTTATAGAACAGATTTGGAACCCTTTTATAAAGCATCAAGGAACACACAAAAAAGGGCAATGGAGAGGAAAGTTTTCAATCCTAAACTGCTGAAGAGAGCAATTTTTGCTACTACACTCAAGAAAATCAGGATGACTTTTTTCTCAGAAGAGTTTCACTCAGTCCTGAGCAAATAGTTTCTCTTGTGTATCTGCTGTGCCTTAGTTTGATGCTCCTGTATGGGGTAAATGCACTGAAGGCCAACCTGCCTAGGCATTAAATGTCTTCATGCTGTGCTGAGGCATAGGATCACTCCTCTACTAAAAAATTCTAAACTTAATACATATACAAAGTTGCTCTGTGCCATTAGTCAACCGCAGGTAAGTCCACTAACAAAGTGTTAGTGGCGGCCTTTTGGGGGGCCAGATCCCACCAACCTTTTCCACACAGAGCAAGTAAGTGCACATGTTGAAAGATGCTGCCACTTCCTATAAATAAACACATCTGAAACTTTAAACCCTTTTTGGAAGGTATAATATTAGGTCGGTTTCCAGTTGGACTGACAAGGCAAATGAGATATTTCACCTGCTTTTCTCACCCTAAGACAACCTAACTTTGGACAAAACACCTTATACTTGAAGTGACTAAAATTTGGTTGGATGAAGACCACCGCAAAAATTTAAATCTAACTTCAGATAGCAGAGTTCCCTTATCCTGTGCTTTCCCCAATCTGATGGAATTGCCATGTGTCACAGAGCTGCCATACTGCACTCAGATGCTTCAAAACACTAGTGCCAGGCTTGAAAGAGAATTGTCTCTGCTTGGGAGTGCTTGTTTGCAAAAGAAAACATATTATTTTTGCTTTAATTTGGAAGGTATTTTAGGGGAAGAGGGACTGAATCCATGTATTCTCTCCGGGCATTTCCCTATGCCCAGATTTTTGTCTAGTTAGGTGGATCTCGGGTTTTGGCAGACTCACAGCAGACATTGTTTATTGCCTGTTTTGCGTGGAACTTTTCTGGAGGTGCCCCTTTCCAGACTCAGATTATTAAATAAATGTTTACGAGTATTAAAGTATGTCTCCTTCTTAGGAGGGGAAAGAACACTGATGCAACGGAAAGTGCGAGGCTGCAGAGCACCCTGTGCAGAGCACACCCAGAGTGCACGAGCAAGACTGTGTTCAAAGGAGGTAAATCAGACACCCCTGAATACTTTATCTCCCTCTCTCTCTGTTTGGTTTCCCACAGCATAACTTTACACATTACCTCATGACATCTTTAAAGTGGTGGAGAAAATGATTAGACTCCAGTCCTTGAAAAATCGCAAACACAGGCTCATTTGTAGCATTTGGCTGCTCTAATTAGCACATCACTGAGGGGTAATGAATAGAAGCCTGTGAAGAAACTTAAAAATTAGTACCACTAGCAGTGTTAGAGTAAAAATCAGAACTGTGAGTAACAGTACTCAAAGGATTTGGGTAATTACTGGATACTCCCAATATAAGATCTGTCACTTGATCCTAAGGGACTCTAAGGCTTCAACAAGCCCCAGAGGCCCAATATTCTACCCCAATAAATGAGGCTCACAAAGTTCACTCAGAGTTAAAGACAGTACCGCAACTCTGTTGTTCTTCCTTTCTCTTTTTAAAGGTGGTTCTTAAACTGCATGGAATTAGGCAACCTTCTTTTGTATGTTAATCACTTGTCCC
Source organism: Empidonax traillii (assembly GCF_003031625.1). Lineage (NCBI taxonomy): Eukaryota > Metazoa > Chordata > Aves > Passeriformes > Tyrannidae > Empidonax > Empidonax traillii. Next base: position 757,159 of record NW_020955295.1, on the reverse strand, counting down.
TTCCATCTGTAATGAGATAAGTTCCATGTGTGTGACACCATGGAAATGACATCATTTTAGTAACCAAGTGTGCAAGGCCGCACGAATTCCTAAAGCCCGACAAACAGCTGCAGTATTTGTGCTAAGGCTCTTGAAACATTTCAGTGGTCTCCAAGCAATTGAAAGGTGGGGAGGGAAATGTTACCCTTCAGGGGACGGAAAGAGACCTTGACCGTGCAAAGAAAGGGTAGAGCCCTCACCTGCTCCTGCCTGAGCCCTCAGGCCAACCATTCCAGCAGCCCGTGAGCAATGGCAACAGAGGGGCAAACCTGATATAAAGCATTCCCTCCTCCCAAAAAAGGATGACCACAGGCCAGGTTACACCAGATCACAAAAGGCAGCCATGGGCAGCTTACAGAGAAGACCAAGCTGGCTCTATCCAGCTCTAGGAACCAGTGCTGTCCTGGCACTTCAGAGAGCCCTCCCTCAGCTAAGCAAGGGCTTCCTCTTCCCTTATGGTGGGAAGCTTTCAATTCTGACCCACTCTCAACCTCACGTAAAGGGGCTCCAGACTGTAGTTTATAACATATTTTTTTTAAAAAGCCCCTTAGGATCAACAACTTTTATTGCAACCTTCAGTTGCCCCACGCTCTTGTAAAGCTAGATTAAGTTCGGGCCTAAACATCGCGACCCTTTCCTCTCCCTCCTCTCCACCTTCCATCATTTTTTGTTTTTTTCTCTAAGTGATTTCACTCTTAAGATAAAAAAAAAAAAAAAAAAAAAAAAAAAAAAAAAAAAAAAAAAAAAAAAAAAAAAAAAAAAAAAAAAAAAAAAAAAAAAAAAAAAAAAAAAAAAAAAAAAAAAAAAAAAAAAAAAAAAAAAAAAAAAAAAAAAAAAAAAAGAAAAGAAAAAAAGAAACAAGAACCAAATTCTGTATATAAACACTGGCAGCTTTCAGGCTTGCCTTTCATCCTGATCCGAATGGGCAAAGAGTGTACGTCCATTCGCAGGCTTTTCCAAGTGAGCCTAAAGGGGCCTGTTTACCAGAGATCGAATCTCTGGCAAACAGCTCCTTGCAGCTCTTCAAACAAGCTGAAATTATGACCTTATGTTATTGTTTCTCAACAACCCAAACCTTTGATGTAAACTAATGTTGACCTTTCCAGCATAAATTTGACATGAAGCCACTTTTGTTTCCAAAGCCCTATGAAAATTCAGCTACAGTCTTATTGGATAAAGCCTTTATATGAGATAATAAATAATAGATAATAAACAACTGGAGCCAATTTAGTCATTGAAGTATTTTCCTTTCCTGACTGACTATCATAATGGCTCTTTCCTACCCTGGCTTGTGTAGGGCACACCACACCATGGGCCCTTCCAACCTAAACCAAATCCTAGTGAAGTCAATGGAAAAACTTCTTCAGAACTTCAGGTCTCTCAGTCTCTGGGCGAAACTTAAGATTACACTAAATTAAACTGCATAACTCGCAAAGACCTTCGTGGGTTTTATATATTAAGAGTTATTCCCACCACTCACTTTAGCTTTAGGTGGGTGTCCAAGGTAAGCTGGTGTCTCCAGAAATGAGAACGTACCATTTGGGCACTAAGGCTCCTCAATGAACCTGAGCAAGTGATTACTTCTGTCAGAATGCACACAGAGAGGCAAGTTCCCAATATAAGCACCTTTCCTCTGTTGAACTGGTGACTCTACACCCTTGTTGTACCATGCAGTGGGATCTGCACATCTTCCCATGCCACCCAAGAGTCAGTAAAGACTGGTATAATGTATTTCATTTGTCATGACTAATCTCTAGTCCTTATTGTTTTGCCTATTAACTTTTGAAGTAGTAAAAGGGAATCAACAGACAAAAAGGAAGATAATTCTGTTAATTTTTCAAAGTGCTGCTATTAATATTTAGTGCTTTCCACACCAGCTTAGCAGTTTTAAATACCACAAATTTAGTTGGAGAATCCAGATAAAAAATGAGAAACCTTTATGTGGAGTCCATTAACTAATGCTAAATTAAAGTGGCATTGAAATGGAATTAGAGGGATGTGTATAAAAAGAAACACGTGACGAGCACATGGATACCACATGAATCCACTATGATAAGTAGTCTTCCAGTAAGAGCAAATGAATTCATTCTGACCACACGCTTAAAATGAAGCCAAATCTGGGTTTTTTTGATTTGTTTTTTTGTTTGGTTGTTTGGTTTTTTTTTTTAATAAATGTAAAAGTACCATTTTATTGTTAAACTAAGCTTATTATCTTCTGCTGGGCCAAAGAGTGCTTCAGTGCTAAAAAAAAATAACTCACTATATGTCAGTATAACTCACTATAAAATTACTATATATCAAATAGTAAGAACCTCACTTTCTCCTACAGATTTTGCACTCCAAAGTGGGGATTCAACCCTCAGCTGAGCCCGTCACAGTAATCTGCTTTGCTGCCTGACACATGCTTGAAGTGTCTGAATGGTATTCTGCAGAGAGCTTGCATTGTTTCCCTCTGTGCCTAACTGAGTAAATATCAGCAAAGTGCAAAACAAAGGTGATGAACCCAAGCATTTCAGGTAAGCTCCACCGACAGCACCTCGTTGCCTAACCCAGTAACACCTTCAGAGATCACTTGAAATAACTACCTCTTAATGTCAGAAATATTGAGCCTTGTCTCTACAGTCTAAGTTGGGGGCCACACTAAGAGGCTATCCATTTTTTGGCAAGCAGAGATCCATGCAAATAAAACACACACTTGTGAACTTCTCCTGCTAATCATAAAGCAAGTCCCATGCAAATCACAGAAACAGCAATGACAAATTTCATGGGTTGGTCATGGCAAAAATAGCAGATTTCACAGCATGACACTGATTAAAAGACACAGACAGGAAAATCACAAATAAAGACATTTAAGCTGCCAAGAAAATGATGTTTTTAAGTATGAATGCTTTCTTTATTAATACAGTTGTCCTGGATGGATATTCTCCAAAGCAGCAAAACTGTCACCAAACAATGTGTAGCCTAAAAATACTCTCAATTTTAGGAACATCTTAGTCTCCCTAATTCTCAGTTTAGATACTGCTGAATAATGAAGTGGACAAGAAGCCAGGATGACTCAATGAACTTCAGAGAAATGCATTTTCGGAGCACAGTTTTCCTGAACTGGTGGCTCAAGTCTAAATATTTGCTTTTCAAAAAAAAAATAAACAAAAAAACCCCCAAAAAAACCACCACAAAACCCCAAACAAACAAACAACCACAAACAAAAAAAAGTGCCAACAAACAAACAAATCACAACCACACAAAAAACCCAAAAGATCTCAAAGTCAGAAAGGGAAAAACTTAGCCAAGATCAAAATAAAAATTTGGGGGAAATTGTAAAATTGACCATTAATTTTATAGCTAAATTCATAAATACTATTAATATTGACCATTAATTTTATAGATAAATTCATAAATGCTATGATATTATGTTCCATAAATATATTTAAAAACTAGAAATATGTCTTTATGAGAATGACATGTGTTTTACTTCGATTTGGGGAAAAAGCAATATATTCCATCTCATCGGTTCACTAAAATGTATTCCATTTCATTTATTTACTACATCAGTTCTTAAGTTTTGTCCTTTCAGCCCCTCCAGCGGCTCTGACAACCAAATGGGAGCACAACAGCACAGATCCTACAAGCACAAAGTGCCCCAGCAGAGGAGGAAGGCAAATGTCTCCACAGCTCAGTTCCAGTTTCTGAACGTGCCCCTACACTGCAGCTTTCTTTTAGGACTGGAAAGGATGTGGCCTCCTATGAGAGCTCAGCACTCCTCAGGGCCACGGAGACAATGCAAAGAGAATTTTGTGAGGGCAGCCTCAGGGATCTTTCCATTTCCATATGGAAGGATCCATATGGATCCTTTTAAAATAAACCTCTTACTGGGCACGTCTGAGCAAGGGAAACTCAATGTCCTCCCCTCCAAGGAATGTGGTGTGATGCTCTCTGGGGAGGGATGTTAGTGCAGCATATTTGGTAGAGAAAATCAACCTGAGGCTCTTGCCCAGAAAAGTACAACACTCACAACATGCTGGCTACTGTTTTTTTCATACAATCTCTTTTTAATAAATAGTGGCACAAGCCAAAGAAAACTTCATAAAAATGAAGGGTCCTAGCACTTGCTGAAGAAATGTAGACAATCCCTCATGCAGAAACAAAAAATGACCCCATCACTCATTTCTCAGAGGGAGGCAGCAATTTCACGGGGTAGCAGCCACACAAGGGACAAAAACTAAGATCTTCTTCATATTATCCACCTCCCAGTTCTGCTCATCTGTATCTGATCAGACAGAGAAGATGTTCAAATTTATTGTGAACTCTAAAGCCCCGTTGAGGTTCGAGACATTAAGTCAACAGGCTGTTGACCAACAGTGGAAACCTATACCTGAGCTGGTTTAAGGTCAGGAGTGGGAAAAAAAAGCATACCGTTCTGAGGGCTTGAGTTTTCCCTAGGTTTTTTTTTACAGAAGAACAAAGATTAATTACCATCTATTTCAAAACATTATTTCATCTGTCAGTCTAATGCTCTGACTTTTCCTATAATGGACTTTGGCCTCCAGCAAGGTGAGTACAAAAATCTCTTCCAAATATCAGCAGTACACATATGGCATGATGGACATTTTTCAAAACCTGCTGCACCCCTGCATTTTCCTTGATTGCTCAACACTTTGGTAGCCATTACTGTGGCAACTTATTTCAAGCCAAGAGATATAAATGTCTGTCTGTGCTGACTGGCAGGGTGCTGTAAAACAATGCTGCCAGCCAATCAAACACACACACCGTCTCCTCTTTCAGTGGTATAGTTGGGACTGATTGCCATCAATCAAGACCGGGATTCCTAGTCCATCTCCACAGCATTTACATGCTGAGTGAAAGGCCAGTCTAATCCAGTATCATCTGGTCAACTCCAGAAACTTTATTAGATTAACATTTTGGACAAAACGACAGAAATAATCAGTCAGTTCAGGAGAAGAGCTCAAAAGTTTAAATGCTTCCAAAATTAGATCTTCTCTGCTTTTAAAGGTGAGCAGATGGAAAACATTTGATTCTTATTTATTACCAGTTAAATTTATGTCCCTTATTTCACCATAAACTACAAGACTTCACAAAAGTGTATCTTATTTCAATGATCTTTAATAACCTGAAAACCGGTAACAGAAACCTATAATGAAGCACCCCATATACTGTAAATTAAAAATAAATAAGAGACCTCAAAGAGGTTTTCTTCAAAAGCTGCTTCAGTTTAGTGTTTCATTTTATATATACACTAAGAGAGAGGGACATCTGTAAACATTTCTAAAGTATAATGCAAAGGAAGTAGCTATGTTATTATCTATTCTAAGCACATGGTGCAACATTTGTTTATGCAAACCATATAATTGGAAACTCTGTCCATTTTCTGCTTGTGCTAAATATTCTGTGTATAAATACTTTTCATAGTAGATAAATAAGGTTTTTATTTAGGTCTTATCACCTTCATATTACATATTCATTGATTTCTAAACTGCCTTAAACAGCTCTGTAGATGTGAAACATTATGAATTCAGTTTTGGCACCTTGGTATTAAATTTGCATATCAGGTCACGCACCGCTTGACATACATGCAAAATTGCACTGCGGCTATTTTATTACAACCCACAAAAGATATTCAGAAACTGCATGCAGCATCAAAATAAATTAAAATGGATAAAAGACCCAATAGTGAGCCACATTTTTTTTATTGTTTAGTAGTGCCTGAAGCCATTTATATGTTCTAGTCAATAAACAAAAGTTAGACTAAAAAAATTTTTAGTCTTTCTGTTATTATATTTTAATTGCAGGGGCAAATATATTTCTTTGTCCCTTTACCAACTGTATCCTACTTCAGGCTTGAATTCTTTTAAATTGAATGCTATAAAAAGCAATGTATATGGATCACTGGCAAGCCCTCATGTTTCTCTGTGTATGTCAGAACATATACAGACACTGTGTATCAAGAGTCAGACATACAAAGCAATATATTTGTCTAGTTGATTTTGTAGTTGAAATGTTTTTGTAACTTACTGTGCATGCCAAGGCTGCATTTGCATGGAGACTACATTTACACAAAGTTAAAAGTGCATCAGTCAATGCTGTTCAGCCATTACAGTGCCCTCAATATACACCAGCTAACTACCTTTGGTGCTTCGTCTGCAAATTGCCCTCTTTATATTCAGTAAGCTGCAGCAAAGACATTAGAAAATTAAATAGTAGGGGACACATCTTCCAATTGCCCCTCACTAGGGCTCCATTTCAATGTCTGCAACACTTCTGGATAAATAATTTGGCACTTCTATTCACATGTTCCCAGGCCACGCTCACTTGGCTGCTCAGCCAGCTCATCATGCCTGCAAATCGGGGACTCAGGTGTCCTGCAAACTGTCAGGGGGGCAGAAGGTGCTCACAAGGCAGCTGTGGCAGCCCAGGTGAACGTGGCTGGCCTGGCCCCTCTCTCCAGGCAGTGTGAGGAGTTCTGCAGGTAGAAGGAGCTCCCAAAGAGCCAGAGCTTGTCCTGGGAGCCTCTTCTGCCTAACACCACAGCTGCTTTCATCACCCTTTGAAAGACCACAGTTCCCTTCCATGTAGAAGTAGGCAGGACAAGCATCCTCTTGCTCTGTTCTGGTTAACAAGCACCTGTGAGCACATGAACAAGCCTGTCTTCCTCAAACAGCCCAGCCCTGGACCCTGAGCTGGAGAACTGGGACCTGCTGCATCCCTGCAGACAGGCAAAGGTTCAGGAAGAAACACCCTCCAAACCCAACAGCTGCACACACCCCATCATATCCCCCTGCTCCTGCCAGGGTCTACGGCAGAGGTGACTTTTCTTACATCAGCTGCACTCAACAACTAGTGACCCTTAACCCTGGGAGGTAAAAATTTGTCAGTCGGTGGGGGGCGGTTGTTTAGGAGATTCTAAAGAGCATCTTCCATCAAATCAGGGCAGCAGCATGAACAAGGGAAATCCTGTGATCAACGCAAAACGAATTTGAGAGTGGATTTGACTGAGTCGGTCTGGCTCAAATTAACATGAAAAGTAGATGACAGAGCACCCAGCAAACAACCTCTTGGCCACACAGCTGAAGGAGGTGAAAATTGCACCAGTCAGTATCTGCTGTTGGACTCCCAACCAAAACTTTTGGCTTCTAAGTTTGGTCTGTTTCTTCTCTAAACATCACAAAAGTAACCTGAACATCTATATTCCTCAAGAAAAACACTCACTGAACTTGGGGGAGAAGGATCAGAGCCTCATCTGTAGTAACTGGCATGGGTTGACAGACCTCTTAAGAAACCTGCATGGCTGCTGTAAAAATCTGAGTTCATCAGGATTGCTATCTTTACAGCAGAAACCTTAAAAAAATCGACATAATATAACAAATTGGTTCAAAGCATTGCTACAGACCACCGTGCTAAATTCCCACATCCTAAGCAGTTTGTAAAAATGTTTAATTTATGTTTATGTATTCTTATTCAAAATGTTAGTTAACAGCCTGTAGGGACCTGGTAATAGGATCCTTTTTTCTTTTTTATGTTTATTAGCTACATTAATGACTGTTTCTGCAATTCTGCTACAAAGACTTGCGTTAATGAACGCCAATTAATTCTGAAATGATTTTAAACAAAGGGTGATGAGAATAACCAATCAACCATGACAGTGTAAAGAGCAAGCAAGCTGCTGTGACCTAATTTTTCTGTGTTGATTCTTTGCTGTCAGAGTGCATTGTTATTCATCAAGAACACCTATAGATTTTGCATATACATACCACAATATTATAAGTTTGGAAAAGCTCTGTTCCTTTTAAACACAGAAAATTGCTTCATTTAAAGTACTAGGTTTCAATAATATCAACTCACAAACTGTAAATACCTCAGAGGTCAGGCAGATCTTCCCCAGCATTCAAAGGACTCTACTTCTTAAAATTTAGGATATGAGGGTTGGCTCAAACACTTGGAACATTTGGCCTTCCAATCAGAAATATAATAAAGAACCATGTCTCTGGTTCATACCGTTTAATTAGAGGCATAATATCCATCAATCTGCTAGTTTATTTTCCACAATAAATTATCTTTTAGTCATTTAATGCAATTCACAAGGACCTGAGTATAAAAGAATTCCCTGAAACAGGCAACAAGTTGAGTGATTACACTCCTGAAATAACACATATATGTGTCAAATCTGACCTAAAAAGTAAATAGACCATGCAGGCAGATATGACTTATACGCCTATTGCGCGAACAAACATTAAAAAAAGCCACCCAACACTATTCTAAATTTAAACAAAATGAACTGAAATTGAGAAATGTCATTTTCTTTTTCACCTGGTACCCACTTGGGGTATGTGCTCCCACTACAAGAGCCCTTCCAATAACAAAAGCTAGATATTTTAAAGCTAAAATTTCTGTAAATCATAGAGTGTACCATATTCTACAATTTCATTTTGTAATCAACATACACTAGAGAATGGACCTTGCTTATTCATAGTTCATTCCTAAGTGTCCTCTTTAGTCCAACTTACTAAGTGATATGAAATTTATCACACAGTAAAACATCATTTTTATTAGTGGAATTTCAACTGGAGATAACACCACTGTCCAACAAAGATGCAGAAAATCATTAAGCTTCCATACAGGCAAGGCCTCTACTGAAGAAATTACATGTCCAGCGTTATAGGATCACACAGAAGAATCTGGCACAGATTACAAAAGGCACTGCTAAATGGCAAAGAAGTAGGCAGAAAAAGCTCATCTGTAAAAACATGCTTCTGGACAGACTGTAAAACAGAATTAGTGGAGCAGCAGAAAGGGAGCCCCACAATCTCAGGATAACATAAACCATGCCATTACTGACAGGTGTATATCTGCAATCCAGAGACTGCAATTCCCGGCACAGTATGAAAAACAGCACAAAGGGCTGTATCAGTTTTACTGGGAGATACTCATTTTTCTTGCACTAGGCTTCACATGAGGAAAGACAGAGGGTTGGACCCCCCGATGCCACAGAGGCACAAACTGAGATGGGCTTTGGTGCCTGTATAAAATAAAGGCACAGACTGAGGCTGTGTTTAGAAGACATTTGGCCTCCTTCCCTCTGGCTGGCTGATCTGTGAGGAGCATTCCTTCCTTGAACAACAAACAAACTATGTTCTCCACTTGTATCGCCCTGGCAAACATTTTGGTGGCATGTCAGGGCTCTGAGAGCCGCAGTGTCATCATTCAGCAAATCAGGTTTCCCCATGTCCATTTACTGAAGTCACTCCATATTGCTGCTGACGGATTCACATTTATAATGACAGAAGTTTTGCATTAACATCTAGCCCTCTACAAAGGGTTTATTACTGAAATGCCAATTCAACCATAGCTGTAATGACCCTATTTTATAAGGCACACATTTCAGGCACTTTTGCAAATGGTTTAAAAAAATGGAGCAGTTAAATTATGCTGCTAACATAATATGAATGTGTCATCACACCCTATCAAGCAATTTCATATCAAACAACGATGTGATATGGAATTTTGCTGTTACGATGCAAAAGAAGGAACTTGGAGAAAAAAGTGCGGTCTTAGAACAACGATGCCCTTCACCACGTTACACTGAGCAACCTGTAGGATCTCTCAGTTACGAGAAAGACTAGGACAGATGACAGATAAAGTCGGACTGACATCGTATTAGATTTTTGTTTGGTTTGTAAATATTAAATGGAGGGTCTCAAATTTACCAAGTGATTTCAACCAGAAAAACTGCTGTGTGCAACAACTGATATCTCAGCCCTAACGAAGCTGTATTTTCAAACTCAGAGTCTTCAGGCTTTTCATCATCATATTTCTGTATGTATTATACCACTAACGATGCAATATACAAAGAGGACAAAATTTCAGCCCTCGATGGAAATGAACTCACCACCCTTCAACATTCAACAATCAGACCTTGCTTAATTTAAATGTGTTAGACCATCAGTCTATTATTCCAGCTTTTAATAATGATTTCTAACGGTGGCCAGACATTGTACACCTGGCTGAAAAACGTTTCTTTTTAAACAATGCAAGAACTAACCAATATGTAAACCCAATAATTAAATTACATTTAGCTGCTGGCCATTGTTATTCTGCACTACTTTCCCACTGAGGGAGCTACAGTGATCCGATTTAAACAGCAATCTAGCAGAACACTTTTCATTGCCCATGATTGTTGTGCAGAGTAAATTGGCTCACATCAGATTTGACTCTAATTTGGGTTTCAGAACAGTTAATTTGAACTTAAGCACCTATGGAAGGGCTGTTAACAAGAGGTGTCAGCACTGGAATTCTTCTCACAGCAGTCCTGTTATAATCCAGCAACAAGAGCTCCTTATAGATCGTATATGCTTTCTAGCATGTCACTTGCAATGTTATGCATGGCAGAAAACCACTTATCAGATATTTAACAATGTCAAATGAAAATAACACGGATGCACACAATAGATTCTTGCCATCTGCATGCCAAGGAGAAGTAAATACAATTCTTTTCAAAGACGCAGCTACCTTGTGACTTAATCATCCCAGGATTAAATGGGCCTTAATCCTTTCTTGTGGTGTTTTGGCGTTTTAGCAAAGCACACAGGGTCAAGTTTGGCTCATTCATAAGTTACCAAGAGAGCCATGGAAATATCTGAGGGCTGAATTTCATCATCATTAGCTATTACATTAATAGCACTAATGTCTTAAATCTTAATATTCTGCCTCATTAGCTTAGGTAAAAGACTATTAATATAAAAGGTGTATTTTAGCCAATCAACAGAATTTATAAAGGCATTTGTTTCCTGTTATAACATTGTTGCTCTTGCAGTATTAGTGGTTGGTACAGGCACTGTATCATAATAATTTTATAACTAATAAAGAAAATATGATCTAACAACATAAATATAAGCTCTACTATCACTTTGGTTCAGACAGAGCCTAACTGAATTTTATCATTAATCAAGCCTGCTACCCCTACCATACCCAGCTGGCTGGTAAACTTTTTTTTTTCCCAGCATAACAAATGTAGAAGGGGATGAAGGGAACCTCTATGTTTGCTGGTTTTAGATTTGCTTGTTTTCCAACCTACATCCAGAAACAAATCATTCTAAGGTTCAGAAATTCATCTTTTCAGTGACAACGTTGCCTACAGAAAACAAAATTAAAGTGTACAGAACATTTCTTAACCACCAAAATACTCCAGTGGTCAAAGGCAGACTCCTGATATTTTGGCATCTCATTAGAAGTCTCCTACTATCTCTGGTGCCTAAATGTGATCACAAATAAGTGGTACAGCACAACCTGCTGAGCAGAAATCATGCAAACAGACTGTAAAGAAAGGACAGCCCATTATGACAAGGCTAAAAGATGTATGGCTCATGGATATACAGCACATCAGAGGCAGGACCTACACTCTAAACCCAAATGTACCACCATTGATTCTGATGGAATTGAGCCGAATCTGCAAACACCCTTTTGAGAAGTTTCACACTACTAAATCAAGCACCATTAGAGCACCAGTTCCAGGCACTGCTGCAAGAGCTGCTTGTGCACTTTGGGGTTGGGGTGGTGGTGTGGTTGTTTCTGTTGTTCTGTTCAGAATAAAGAGTCAAAACGTCTCGAGCCCAGAGTTGTACTCGAATGAGTCTGTGTAGAAACGCATTTAAGAAATACATACTAGACACATTATTAACTCAGTTTTGTTTGATATTACACTTTTGCATCTTGCATTGAATTATGAACTGTATTTGTAAGTTCAGATGTATCTAAAACAATTAACAATAGCTACACCAACTATTTATTATACAATTAAAGTATGTTCCTCACTGTTCTTCATGTGTACTTGTTCATTTCGCCCCAGACATAAGTAATGTGTAGACAGATACATTGTTTATTTACGACCCCAGTGACAGTAAATGTGGCATATGTGCCTACAATGTTTGACAGATAAAATGAGTTATTTACAGAAGCTGGGTTTATTATGTATGAATACTGAAGCAGCTACTGTATTTGGAAACTCCTCCATTTATTTTCCAAAGAGCTTTTTTCAGTGGAACTTGTGTTTTGAAGTGCTACATTAGAGGATAGCAGAAATACTCAGTCCAGTCTGTAATGCAGTCATCACTGCTACATGCTAATTTCAGAGTGCTTGTTTCTGAATTTATTTTTACAGGTCTTGCTTCAAACACTACTAAAGACAATGACAAATTTTCTATAAGCAACAGTGGGTTTGGAATTTAGTCCTTATAAATAAAATCTCTGCAGAGGAGTAGGTTCATATTTTGGACCAGGTATAGATGTATTGGTGGTGAGGGGGGTAGAATAGTGAACACTTTCCATTTATCAGCCTTATGTATGAAAGGAGGAAAAATGCAGAACACCTTTGATCTATTAACCTTAGCTATAAAGAGCCAAAAGTTGCTTCCAAAAATTGCTTCCAGAAAGCCAAACATAAAAATTACTGTCTTTGGCAGGAGCACACATAGATCCTCCTAGAAAAAAATGCATTGATTTTTCCCTTTTTTGGTAAATAAACTAAAAAAACTTAGACACTAAATTCTAAAATAATTACTTATATCTCTTTACCACCTTAAAGCCAAATATAAAGGACTGATGTGCAGTGGGGAATTTTTTCCTTTTTCCCCAACAGTCTCCTTTACTCCATTTTCTATCCTTAGTTCTGGAATGGCTCCAGGCATTCTCACCAAACACTGTGGCCCATGTCAGTGGCAGCTATCACTGCTCACTGCCCTGGCTCCAAACCTGCTGCTACAAACTGTGGTGCTTGTTGTGCAAGTGTGTTATGCAAGATGCTGCAATTGGGAGAGCCCCCAGTGTCGAAGGTAATCCCCACGGAGCCTTGTGTAACAGCCACATGCAAAATGACACTGCTGGCTTTTCATTGTTTCTGGATGTGGTGGGGCTTTTGTTATTGTTGTAGGTTTTTGGTTTTTCTTTGCAAATAAATTATGTCATTTTCCAGTTTTTTTTTTTCCACCAGTAGCAATCTCAATAGAGCTGCGTGCACATTTTGCTTGATTTTCAAGTGCCTTTGTACACATCCTATATGGTATATATGTATTATATATATATATATATATATTTATACACACAAACTCTTGCTGTAGCTATACAGGCCTCAACACTTTTTGGAACCCTTTCAAGGAGTATTTGTGCTGTCTTGTGGGCAGACCTGAGTTATCTCAGTCTGTGTTTCAGGCTGGAAAATATAAAATGTGATCCTGAGCTGAGGCTTTCAGCACCGTTTATTAGCTCACACACAAAGCTGTGGTAAATGCAATCCTGTGGCTTTTTTTTTTTTCCTTCCTCAGAGCAGAGAAAGCAATTGTTAATGAAGGAAAGCTCTTGTTCCAAAATATCTGTTACATTCTTTGCCCAACGTGACACTCAATCCAAGGTGAGACTTTTCTACAAGGATGTAGGATTACAATAATCCATATGCAAAGTCCAGCCATCACCACTATAAAAATACATGAAAAGTGGTGGGAGAACACATTTGAATACCTCCTCTTATGTACATAAATACAGAAGCTTTGGTTCTACACCTCATACACGTGTACTATAATCACCTCAAGGTTTAAGAGCAGCTTGTTCACTCAAAGCTTCCTAACAGAAGATATTGGATTTTTTCTCAGGTACCAAACACTCACTTAATGTTCAGGCTTTTCTATGACAACAGAGTACAGGGTGTGCTGCTTTCACAACACCACAGCTATTTGCAGTGTGGATCTGATGATATATAAGAGGAAACTGAAGTTGGGCTCAGCTTACCTCTCCTCAGAGTGGTCATATCAGTGATCTAAAACTCCATTATTACAGTCACTGCTACTCCCTGAAAATGGTGTGGGCAAGTCACAGGAAGAGACTAAGACAGCTGAGAAGGTTTTCCCATTGTGCAGGGGTCATCCTGCTGCTGCCCCTTCCCAACAGCCAGAGTCCAGCACCCTGCACCTGTGTGAATTCCTGCCTTCCTCTTCCCCTGACTTTTACCCTTTTCAGGCCTTTATCTTTCTGTCATGTCCACTAAAGCAGGCACCAATGCACTTTTCGGCTCTTCTACACAGGGATTGCAGTGTCTTCCTCTCCTCTCCTCCAGCACACACAGCTCTGCTCCCTCCCATGGGCAACAAGTCAAACTTTTCTCCTCTATCTCCCTCAAACCTGCACCCTTCCCATGGCAGGGTAAACAGTAACTGCTGGGAGCCATGGGACACCAACATTGTGGGCAAATCAGATCTTGCTTTGTTTGCAGAAGGACTAAGTAGAAAAGTAGTTGTGGGAACAAAGAGCAATTTAAGAAGTAATTGAACAATCCCACTCAGCAAGAGACAGAAAGGCAATGCCAGTAAATTTAAGCACTGAACATTCAGCTAAAAACTGATTCCCTGGGGTCTCACATTTGGAGAGAGGACCAGAAATGACAATTTTTAGGGCCTGTGATATCTGTCTGTAATCGGGGCCAAAATCAGAAACCAGATGCAGTGAGCATCTCCACGTGGCTCTATGTCACGGGAGACGAGGCAACAAAATATGCAATTCCTTCCCACTTTTGTCATGTGTGATCTATTGTGAAACAACAGCACTGTGCCAGGGAAAGCCTTTTCAGCCTCTTTATTGAAAGTGTGGATGACTGAAATGTTCTGCTCATCTATAATTTTTCATCTGGATTTGCAACCTATGCACAGAGAGAAAACAAACTGATGTTTGTCAGAAGAATAATCACCTATGAAGTCCAAAAGCTCAAGTTCACAGATACAGTGCAAAAGTCAACTTGACTTCCAGTGCTTTGAAGAAAAAGGGACCCAAGATGAGATCTGCAAGAACCCCAGAAAGAAGGAACAGTTTGATTTTGAAGACGCCCAGATAGAGGCTGTAGCAGTTGGGAAAGTCACGTAATGCACTCTCAGCACGTTTCAGGTGTATCCCCATGTCCTCTGCCACAGGCTCCTACTGGAGCTCACATCTTCAGTTCTGGCTGCTCTTGATTCAGTCTCCAATTTTGCTACACTCCACTGCCACAGGCCTGGTGTCTCCCTCTCTGGACTTCTCACTCACCTGTACCCCCCCCAGAGAACATCTGGAGCACATTCCAGGCATCCCTGCACAGCTTCTCTGCTAATCCTTTAGTTCATTTATCCTGAGACCACTTCTCAATGAACCAAAGAGCATCAACTGGGGAAGACCAGATTTGCTTCCAAAGTGTGCTCCTCAGATAAACTAAAATGCTAACAGAAAGGCACTCTTTTTCTTTCTGGCACCTAGCTCTTGTAACCAAGCTAAGTCAATAGTAATATGATATTCTTGATTTAGCTAAATCATTTAGCATCTGAAATCTGGTTGCTTATCTGAGAGCTTCATTATAGCTAAAACACTGGTTCTGAAAAACTGGGATGAAAATTATAAGTAAACAGGCCATCTCCCAGAAAATCTGATACTTGGGACTAGGGATTTATAGAATGTAGAATACTAATAAAAGAAAAAACATTATTATCAAAATAAATCAAATATATTCAATATATCAAAGTATATTAAAAACTGTAGCAAACAATTTTCTTGATGAAATGCAGGTGCAGTTACATCTTAATAAAATGTGTTTACGAAAACAGCATTTGCAAATTCTAATTTTTCTTCTCCTCTGAAGAGCAATAACCCTCTATATCTCTACTAAATCCTACTTTTTCTTTCAGTCCTAAATAAGTCTTATTCAGATTGATCATTTATGGCCCAATTTTGCTTTTTTAAATCAAGATCAGAAAGCCTTAGTCCTCATGTGGAATTGGTGGGATTACCCACAGCAATCAAAAAAGAGTAAGACAGATCTAGCCTGGCTGTACTTCACCATCACCTCTACATCCCTTGGAAAAGGCTCTGCTTCCCAGTCTGGTTTTATTTTGTTTATCTTTAGTGCAGAGAATTGGGTATTTTATATTCCAAGGAACTGGCAAGAACCAGTTTATCACTACATGGAGGGGAAAAAGCAATAGCACTTGTATGTAAAATTTAGTGGGATTTAAATGAACTTCTTTGCATTTAAAATGCAGAAACTTGCCCAATGCAGCCCCATCTCCATCCCACTCTGCACAATCATTTCCTATCTGGTGGTGGAAGAAATAATTTATTACAATGAAAAAATGTCAACCATTGGCACAGACAATGCCTATCCCCTCACCGGCTTTTTTGCAACTCCACGGACCTTAGGAAACTTTATTGGTCAAGTTTTGCTTTCAGAAATAGTGGCAAAGCTCTAAATCCCTGATTTCCAAACCTGGATCTGCAAACCATTTGTGGTCCATGACACCACCGTGCGTGGTCCTCGCTGTAAAACCACGTTGAACGGTGACCTTTGTGATCACGAGACCGTGGAGCAAACGATGTGGTTGCTGGAACAATTGTTTCAAATAAAAAGTGCTCTTTTCAGTATTTCCCCAGCTAAATTTGTGCCATATTTCATGTCAGTGTGTAACTGCATGTGTTGGTGGGAAGATGTTACAATCTCTCTTCATTCCAATGCAAAATAAACCGTGAACTTTTACTTCACAAGGAAGTTGCTTAAGAAAGCTACTCCTAGATGTAAAAGAGAGGTTCAGAATTACCCATGTTCAAGTGTAAGAGTAGCATGTACCAGTATTAATAATATATTTGAGATGGTTTTAGTTTCTGATGACATGAAAGTTAGGGTTTCTTGGCATGAAAAAGGATTAAACTGAGTTAAGGTTACTGCCCAGGATGCAAAGCCTTCATTCAGGGTGAACTCTAAGTAATAAAATCCAAATCCTGACTCCCTTAGGTGACCTGAGGATCTTGATGGTTTTTTTTTTAAGTTTACAAAGTACATGTCAGTGTTTTAACGTGCTTAAGAAGGAATTATCTCAGTGTTTATATTTAAAATACTGGCAAATGTAAATGGAGGCCTGGGTATTTACAAACAGCAGAAGTATTTGCCAGCTTGTCTTGTGGATTTAAGTGTCACAGCCTGCAGTTCAGTGAAATATAACCCAACGAGTTTACACATCTGGGGGATATAACAATGGGAAATTATTCTGAGGAAGTGTGCAAGGGAAAGCAGCATGTATCAACTGAAATATGTTTAGACTGGCAGTATTAATTGCCACTATTAATGGGGATTGAGGTTTAGAGACTATGATCACTGACTTCTCTCAAAGATCTTTGCAAATCCAAGCAAAAATAGGCTTGTTAGCCTGGAAAATTACTGAATCTGTGCTTATCTTGCCTCTTCCTCCCTCTACTCCCCAGACCTTTTCTTTATGCTCAGTGTTATTTGACAAATAGCTCCTTGAGCAGCATGCATGGAAAAAAAATAAAATCAGATTTACACAAAATCATCCCCACCAATGTGAACATAGGGGATCAAACCTCAAATGCAACTCCAAGAACCCTCTTTTGTCATGAATAATAACAGTCATTCCCTCCCTGAAAAAAAAGAAACGAGTACTTTGTGGGGCAGTCATCCTCAGTTAGGAGTTTGGTATCTATAATATGCTACCACAGATATCTCTACCTTCCTCACGGGTGCTAATTTAATGGTATGAATCCTGTTTGTTCCATTTACATACTTAACCAAATTTATGCTATTCTGCTGCTCTTAAGACTCAGCATGAGAGAATGGAAAACAAACTTTGCAATGACCCAGCAGGAACAGAAAGGCAAAAGTGAATTCTTCTACTCTCAACAGGAGACCTGGTGTTGGTAAGTTGCTACATCATCCTGATTTTCAAAGGAGAAATTTTAAAACTTCCTTTGGCCTGAGATGAAACTCTCAGAATTTTTAAACTGTTTTTCTCTCGCTTTATTAGATGAGGGAACAATTCAATGTTTCTTTTAAAATGGGAAATGGTATCACTCTCTCTGCTATAACAAAAGCCTAGTTTATATTGGTTTATTGCCCAATTTTTAAATGCACATTGCCACAGCATTTCAGAGGAGTGTATTTACATTTACCTTTCTAAAACACACAGTATATTATGTTGCAATTAAAAGCCCACAAACTCAATCTGATATTTCTTCACTAATTTATTCCCAAGCCAATATGTATTTTAATGTTCCAAACTGTTGCTAATTAACACATGGAAATATTTTAACATGGATTTTGATTAATTCCATTTAACAGTCTAACCAGTGCTAAAGCATATGTGGTATGTCATTTCTTTCTTTTGAGGAAGGCATTGGCATTAAATCTTTCAATCTTCCTGAGCACCAAATGCTAATTTCAGGAAGATTAAATAACAGACTGCAGCTACAGTTTCCTTTCTTTACTTCCCAGAAGGTGAAATGAACATATTTATGTGGGAGGAATTTCTTTACTGCACAAGCCAAAATACAGAAATTAGATTTTTTTTTTCCCCAACACTGCTAATACACTAGCAATCGCCTGCCAACTAAATAACTTTAACCTATATCTGCAGTTCATGGAGTGTTGCCAAGTTATATGTTCAACTTTCTTTCACTCTGTTATTTTTTTTTTTTTTATTAAAGTATTCCCATATGATGTTTTCACTTGCAGCTCCTAAACGCTTTTCCATACTTGAATCAGAAACTACCAGCTTAGAGTGGGGTGGCTCTGGCCATAAAGCCACAAATGCTCATATAAGACCCTCCTCTGATTTTCACACTTCGAAGGTATGTTATAAATATGAATCATATTGTGTTGCTGCAATGGTTTAACTCGGACTGTAATTCTGCATGTCAGCGAACTAAAGCACACACAGCACCCAGGTGTGTATGGGAGCAAGCACCTCTCGTGTCTAAGAGTGCAGAAAGACAGAGCAGGAGGAGGCTCCCTGCTGGATCACGAGTCAATCACTGGCACATCACGCACAGCTCTTCACAAGATGGAGTTTGATCAGCTTAAGAGCAGCGAAACACCTCTGCTCTTGCCATCTCCACCAGAAAGGTGACCACACCCAAGCCCTACAGTTCCTCTTCCCCATATGGTGAGCCCAGTTTCCCTGTGCTTACATTCACTGTCCATCTTCTGTTCTACATCACCATGCTCCTACTGAAAGCTGAAGCTCAAGTTCACTCTGTGTTCACGTCCCACCTGCATCTCCTTCATGTCCCCCACACCTCTGCTGAATAAATAACCTTTTCTTCTGATTCTTTCCCTACGTCTTATGTCACTTGTTGCAATATTCTCTGTAAATCTTCATTCAGCTTGTAATATATGGTGCTGTTCCTCCTCCTTTACCTTTTGGTAGCTGCATTTCTGCCTCACCTGATAATGTAACACCTCAACAAGTGTTTTCTGTTTCATTTCCTACTACCACTACAATACCTGAACACACTCCACACCATTCAGCTGCCCAGATTCCTGGCATTTGCAAGAGACCATTCCAGTTGCTCCTTACTGATCTACACCTTTCAGATCCAGTGAAGTCTTATTTTCTACTTGACTTAACAATTTTCATCAGGATTAGAACTTCCTTTTCCAAGTCTACATTTACACCCACTGATTTTCTTTCTGCCTCTTTTTATGCATTTAACAGGTGTGTGTTGGATGCAATGTTTTCATCATATTCAGTAAACAAGTGGTGCAGGGAGAAAGTCAATTAAGGCTACTAGTGAGTCCCTGCTCTCGTTCAGGAAGCAGAGGCTGTCCTTAGAAGCCCCATGTTCAGTCCCAGAGATGATTCACAACAGCTGTCACTGCCCATGCAAAAATGTGTGCACACTCTCCTGCCTGTTGGAAAAAACATGTGTCTTCTGTGCTCTCAGACTATTTAAAACCTAAATCTCTTTACAAAGAATAGAAGTTGCGGAAAAAATATCTGAAAGTTATGACAGGAAGGAGCAGTGAATATGTAGGCAGGTTTTTTCAAAGTAGCTGTATGTTACTTTAAAGGCTGCATTAGATAAATATTTAACATAATTGATGGTCAGGTTTACAAATGGCCATTTATTGTAGCACAGAAGGCCAAATGCCAGTACCTGAATAGCTGCCCATCCTGTTCTCAGTATAAGCACACATGCTTTTCAATCAAGGGCTGATCACAGCCCAGAGTGAAAATATACATCATAAAACATTCAAATACACAAACATGGCATTTTCCCATCTTCTCTTACATGAGCGTTCTTTGTTTCACTCACTGTTCACAGTAAATATAATATATATATATATATAAATATATTTACTGAACCAGGTTATGGGCCTGAAATTATCAGCAAGTAGTGCAAGGGTTTCAACTTGGTTACACCTGCTAGGCTGACCCTAGAAGAAGCCCTTGTTAGCTGACAACTAAGCAGACTACCAAGATCCAAGAACACCCTTCCTTATGCATTTGCATGCCAGATGGATGGATACAAGGTGCTGAAAACTCAGCTCTACCAACTCCTGCTTATTATTCAAAGGGTAAGTTACCAGTTAACATGAAGATAACACAACACTTATGGCTTCTGATGTTTTTCCTAAATTAATAGGAGGAAGCAGAAAGGATGCAGTTTTAGTTATGGAAAAGTAGTTATAATGATGCTTTTCCATTGGATATCTGAACTACAGTCCCTTAAAGATGAAGAGTAAATACTATAACCCCCTGCCCTACTCAGATGCACCAAAGCACTGAGGACCAATCATCAGAATGAGAAACACGAAGAACGAAGTTGGTTGCCTTCCGTTTGGTAAAAAAAAACCTCTGCAAATTAAACTGGCTACAATGACTTTGAGATGTACCAAAGTGACTGTTCCATAGTCATACACCAAATCTATTGTCAAAGTCATGAATACGCCCTACCGTCCCCCTGCAGCCATTAAATGATGTCTCCACATCTTTGCTCAAGCCAAACAAACTCTTCTACTGCTCTCCCTGAAGCCTTTCACGCCATTTTACTTTGTGGTATTTCGTAAGATGCCAAGTGAGACAAGCAGTTGCTTTGGCACTGGGAATTTCAAAAAGGTTTGAAAAAAAATAAATCACTCTTCGAGACACCACGAGTCTGACTCTTCACAAACAGAGGTAACTGTCATTTCACTGAGACTTTTTTTTTTGCCTTCCTTCCAGCAAGCCAAAATTACGACTAGCTTAAAAAAAAACCCAAAAACCCCACTAACAAATGCACAATGGGAAAAGAAGCTATCAAACCCGTCCTTCCCCAAACCAAACACGCATGATCAGTTCTTTTAGCCACACCTATCCAAGTGGCCAATGCATTGGTCACAGCAATTCAAAAATCAGGCCTTAAATATGCTTATTTATGTTTGATTTAAAATAGACAAGCTGCCCTCCTGATATCCCTGGAAAATAGCTTTGCTAGCCATTGTCCAGGTCACTGGACAGTAGCCTTCAAAAGGCCACAATAAGAGGTCTTCAGTCGAGTGGTGTCATATGGTCTTCATTTAGAAGTATCACAAGAACATTACTTCTCACAGTATTTACAAATTAAAAACATATGGCTGTAACCTCTAATACTGCAAGAAATACTGCTATTTGGGTTTGTTTCTGGCCTCAGACTTTTGAAACATGAACCAAGCAAAGGGATTTCAGCTTAATGTGTGATTCAGCCCATTCTTCTTCCAAGCTCCAAGTGTCTGGGGGACAAGCTAAAGCTGGCATTTGAAAAAAGTGATTTGCCCACAACTATGGTAATGGACTACAGTTGGCAACTAAAGTAACATGTATATCAAAAAGGGATGGGGCTGGTTAGTTAAAGGCATCTACTTTCCATTTAATTAAAAATAAAAAAAATTATACAGGCTTTGGTTCCTATAAAGAGTTTTATAAGTCATATATAAGCCTCTTGCATTTACTATTTAGGTTCGATCAATATGGTTATCTACCTGTCAATTTTTCTTGCTCTTTAATGCAGAAAGAGAGCAGCCTTTTTTATAGCTAGCTCAGAAAGCACTAAGCTAATCAATACACGCAGCGATAACAGAATGATTTGAAGCACGTAACAGAAGCTTATCACTTCACAGTATACTGAACCCGTCAAAATATTTTCCTAGAAGTAAAGTGAAAATAGAAGAAGTTCTTCATTTTTTTATTACTTAAGTGGGTGGTGACATAGATGTCATAGGCCTTCTGGATTTGTTCCTAGCTTTGTACTTTCGGGAAAATTTGGTACATGAGCATTTGTTACTTTGTAGAAACAGGAAGCCGATTCTGTAGCGAGATTTAAAAGCTCTGCCTTGAGAATCAAAAATTATCTCAACTGCTCTTGATTCCCCACCCTTAAAACATTTATTGGAAATCCATGCACTGTCCCGGGGAACTGTGCGCAAGGTTTTCCAGGAACGCAGCTTCTGACGTTCCCACAGACCTTAAAAACCCTCTGCGTCACTCAGTACTCTCAGCAATTTGTGTTCGAGCCCAATCTGAAAAGTACAGGCTTTCCTTCAGCCCTCACCTGCTGCTTCAGTCCATTTGAAATAATTTGTAAGCATCTGATTCCTAGAGGTTTAAATATACATGCATGCATCAAGATTCTGGATTTTAAAGCAGCAGAGAGAGGATCAGCTGTTATTGTCGTCTCTAACCTCTACTTTTTTGAAGAAATGCATGGGATTTAACTGCAGAGTTCTCTTCGAGTGGCAAGTAACAATCATCTGCCATCATACAATTTAAGTAGGTGGAATTCTACATAATACAAAAGCTCTTTGTGATATTCCAGGCTTGCCACAATTTACCAAATGCTAAATGCAAGTTCAAAATTAATATATGCATGTGTAAGTAAGTATGCATGTAAATACAGACTAAAGAGATGAGAGTTAATAAGAAGCAGGAAATAATGCTTACAGCTTAAGGGTTTTTTTTATAATTTTCTCTATCAGTTTTAGCTCCACAGGCATTGTTATCAGCTTTATGTCATGTCATGAGATCGGTGGGCATTTCTGCATGTCCCCCTGAACTCACAGGACAGCCCTGTGGTTCCCCAGTTCAGAAAGGTCTGCTTCACAACTTCTGAACCTCAGAGGCTGCCAGGCCTGGGCACTAGGTTGTTACACTGCTTGTTGCTCAAGGCACCAAGCTATGAAACGTTTTACTTTCACCCTTAGAAAACAATACTGATATGAAAAACACATGAAAAGGTTAAAAGAAACCAAAAGGCTCACAAAACCACAAAGAAATCCTTTAGGGGAAGAACTAAAAGCCTACAGAGGCTCTGCTATTCCTATTTCTCTATCAGAGATGGTCATGCATGGTACAGTCAGGTCTGAACTAGCTGTGTGTGGGTGAGTCAAGGTCTGGAAATCACACAACAGCATCCACTCCCGGGCAAGGATTAGTCCACAGGTGTGTAAGAGCTGCTAACTCCACATCCTGACCCAATCTGGTGAGCGTGTGTGAACTTACTGCGAATGTCCACAAACCCAGAAAGCACTACACCACAATCCATCGCAGAGCGGAGACGCCAGCAGCGAGGCATTAACAATGCTGTCTGCTCCAGAGGAGCTGAAAGATGGATGGGCATCTCCCAGGGCAGAATTGGGCCCAGAGAATGAGCAAAGATTCTTAGAGCAACACCTCAAGTGACACAAATTATGTTATAAAATTGATCACTTCCTTACACATGGCAGAATGTTTCCAGGGCACTCAACATCCTATTCCATTAAGCCATGATAAATGAGGCCATATTTCCACATCAGTCTGAGCACTTCTTTTAAACCTACTAGTTCAAATATTTGGTTACTTATTCCCCTCCCCCTCCTAAAGATAGCAAGAACTGTCTTTTTCTTTCCCAAGTTTGCGTATCTTAATGAGTGCCATTGTTTCAGGACCATCACCCAGGCATCTTATTTCTTCACACAATTCCTCATCTTTAGAGCAAGCAAAACTTTGAGGCAAATCACTGAAAACTGTTCGGTGTGCAATCTCTATGATTTCACTCAGCAACTTGGAAAAAATGGACTCAGAGATACAGGAAAGCCACAGTACAAATTATAGTGGAGTGCCCCAAAAAGGTAACTCTCCTACTGCTAGCTTGAAGAAGATCACCACCACCACCTGGAACAGTTAAGATGGAAATCTGTGGAGCAGGAGCAAAATTGTTTCAAGCAGATCACTGTGGCTCAAGGTGGCTATGGAAGGTTCATAAATTGATAAGCACCACCAAAGGATCATAAGCCTCCACATCAATTGTATAAAGATTACAACAGAGCCACTCGCTGCAGTCATTCTGAAAAGGTTATGGGTTTCACAGGTGTGCACTGTCAGTTCTGATTAAGCTTAAACTAAACCAGTTATCTATAATGTTGGATTGGAAGGAGTTTTATTGCTGAACGCAAGGTAAATCAAATTCAGGATACACATCTGTGGAAAAACACAGAGGGCCAAAGTTCACAGTTCTGACACAGGCAAAAAAAAAAATCCAAGCCTCCAAACTCAAGAGGAGATTTGCCTGAAAAAGATCCATCAGTCTGGCTATTGTCCCATGTTCTGTCTCAGAAAGGAAAGTTATTTTGTCACAGCTTTGGGTTTTCTTTCCTTCTTCAAATTATTGTTTGCTCTCACAACGAAGACTGCTTTAACATTATTATCTACGCTCGTTTCTAAAGTGTCTAGAGTTTACCACTTATCTGAACGTAAATGAAATTAATTATACACCTAAACTTTTCACTACACAGGATAGAAACTAAAGTAGCAACATATTCATACTGTAATTTTTCATCTGTGCAACCAGGAATCTGTCCAAAACCAAAGGTTCACATCAGAGGTTCTTAGAGCTGTGCAAAAAGACTGAGGGTGAAATCTTGCACCCAAAAAACACTGCTAACAGCTCAATTGATTTCACAGTGCCAGTATTCCGCTCAGAAATTAAAAAATTAAAAATGCATTCTTAAGAGTTGACACAAATTGCAAAAGGTACACTTCATTTCCAAAAATATGCCACATTAATGCTGCACTTTGAAGTGCCTCTATTGACTCACAGTGTTAATAGATGGCGAGAGTGAAAAAAAGTATTTGCTTTTGCAACATCATTATTTCCTTTGCATGCAATTATTTACTCACCAAACAATGCTAGTGACAAATCACAACAGGCTCTGAAGCCATCTATACCAGCAGATTTTTAACCCAAGGTAAAAATAAACAGAAACATCTGTAAAGTAATCTTGCAGAAAGCTACGTTTATTAACAAATACATTTTCTAATAAAACACCATCTGCAAGCAACCCTCAGCTTCCACTTGATATAAATAGGCCTTTTACTGTTTTCAGATGCAGTTCCCAGAAAATTATTCCAAGCTCTACTGCAAAACACATCAGTCTTTGTTGCTGCCTGGAATGTTAATAAATAACATCAAGTTTTTAAATAGTCAAACAAATTATTGGCTTGAAACAATTATTCCAACAGAAAAAGCTGACCTTTTGCAATAAAGTGGTTTAAGAATGCATCACTCCTCATTTCTAGTATAAAAATATTACCAAGCAGGGAAATATTCAGGGGAAAACAGAAAGCTGTGAAAAACCCATCCTGCAATTCTGCTCATACACACACCTACCTTGCAAAGGTTACTGCTCTAGAGAAACTCAGAATAAAAGGAGTATAAATAGCATCATTATTATACATTTTTGTTTGTAATAGACACGAATATGAGCCAACTAAAATGTTCCTCCCAGGACTACTGAACTGACCAGCAAGGCAGAACTCAACAGCTCAAACTGTTGGTTGCAGAGATTGGGACTGAATCCCAATAGTAAAGGGCTCTTCAAAATGCATAAAAGCTTCAAAGGGCCACATTTTTATAAGCATTATTCAGAACTTAAGTCACATTAATTCCATTAAAAGCAACAGAAATTTAGCAAACTCTGCAAATAAATTCCTTACTGGTAGGACTGCTTAGCTCCACTGAAATTTGAACACTGCCGTTTTTCCTTAGAGTTTAAAACAGCAATCTGTCTGTCAAACTACCTCCTACCTGAGAATGCAAGAGTGAAAATTGCAGATGAACTGAGATATTAGAGTTCCCTGTCCAGAACTGGTATAGCTGGTATACATATATTACACCCAACAGAGATGTAGCCTTTTAATATTAATCATAAACAAGCAATGTCAGTATTCCAAACTGTGCTTTAAAAACCACATTAAATATTGCTACTGGGACTATCACAACAAACTGCTGAAAGAACTCATGCACACTCTAGAAGAAGGAATGTTTTACAGTGTAATTCCAGGAAATGCAACTGCATATTTCCAGAGAAAAATATTTAGTGAATGAAATACTCAAACAGTTCTAGAGAGAAGATATTTTAAACCACTTACTTCACTAACAGGAGGAATGTTGAGCTTTGGTACTTTGTTCTTCGAACTAGGCGTGTTCACTTTTCCTTCCAGCAGTGTTCCAAAGGGCTGATTTCCATATCCACTCTCAATTTCTAGTGGGGGTTTCAGTTCAGGCGAGTCATTGGGTACCTGGTCCTGACCATCCATAGGCCTGACATACGCTGTAGGCTTTTGCTGGACCATGCTGTTTTTACAGTGCAGTCCTGGTGGGAAATTCTGAGTCGAAAGACCATTGTTTGCAGTTAACAAAGAAGTGGAAGGAAGTGGAGAGCCAGGACCATGGCCTACAAACTCAAGCTCTGTGGGCGACTTGGAGTGACTGTTTTCTTTGTAGGAGTGCTCTCCAGGTGCTGACTTTGCATGAGCATGCCTCCTCGAATGGGAAGACGCTGCCATAGAATTTGCATCCTCAGTCCCTCCGCTTTTATGCTGCTCACTCTGACAGTTGTAGAGGTCTTCATACCTGCCCTGTGACTGGTCATGGGAAGAGCTGTGCTTTGTCCGACTCTGCTGACCGCTGGATTGGCTTGGTTGGGCCCCACTAGAGTTGTGGCCACCACGTGACCAGTCTGTCCTCGACTTCCTGCTGCTCTGGTGACTGTGCAGCAAAGTAGAATTTGATGACAATGAAGAAGGAGGAGGCATTGATGTCGATGAGTTGCCACTGATCTGATGAGATGGGATCATCCTGTTTCTCGGTTCTGGGAAGAAGTTCTGTTCATTTTTGTCAATGGGCGTCTGTGGGACAGAATTCTTTGGGATTCCTACAAGGTGGCTCTGGTTGGAGTGGTTGGTTAACAGGTCCTTCATCTCATCATAATTTCCCAATGTGTTCTGGACACGGTTTGCAAGGGCGTCGCCTTTATTTGTCTAAAATATCAACAAAAAAAAAAAAGAGACAAGGAAAGCGTGAGTAAATTCCTGATTTACAAGTTACTGCTCAGAATAGTTGTCTTAGAAGATGGCAAATGTTAGCTGTTTAATGGTGTCATGCTGACATTTAATTAAATTTCAATTACATTTTGCATATGTTATGTAAGAAAAACCTATCAATAACTGTGTTCAAAGAATCTCTTGAAACAGGCTTGCATCAGTAACACTTGTATACTGCTTCCCATTTTCTTAAATATGCTCTCAGAGAAGTGTTTAAATTGCATCAGTTATGGATGTTAGGCTCAAAATAAGCTGGGTTTATGTCAGAGATGCTGGGCTTGTACATTCCATATCACGCAAAACACCGACGCGCAATTACCGGCTACTGAGCATTTGAATTGCAATCACACAATTTATTTAAGTATGTTATTGCTCTATCAGCCCCTTGACCCACAGTCCTGCCATAAATAGAAGCTGGGTAGCCTGTAAGAGCGTCAAACTCTTCACTCCAGTTTAACTCCAATTACTTTTCCATAGGAGGTTCAGTTTGACCTGAAGTATCTACGATCTGAATCCAGAAAGAAAAAGCCTCTACCCACGCAAATGCTATGGTAGCTTCAAATAAAAAGATAATTCAAAAATATTTTCTCACAGAACATAAACAGACATGATTGCCACATTCTTAAGCATCAGGATTCTTCCGCTGTCTGCAGCCTGGGTGTATTTTTTAATCTTGCATCTTTCTGATTTCCAGTAATTATTAAATAAATACTGACTCATCTGTGTTTCACTATTATACTTTTTCTTTTGAAGTATGAACTTTCTTTTTCCTTTTCCCTTTCACTTGCAAAAAGATGGACAAATAAGCTGGAAGCTATAATTAATACTCAGCTAATTTTCTCTCTCTTCCTGTTCTAACTCACCCCACAGAGACCCAAAGCACAAGCCTTCTTACTGACCTTTCTGTTCCACTGAAATGACCAGTAGAGAACTAAAACATCTTATTCCCTATGCTTATTACTGTACAAGACTCAAAGGATAAAAACAAAGCAAAACTATAGCTCCTGTTCAAGCAGATGATTAACTTCTACAGTCTGGAATGAAATGTCAGAGCTATGTCACGATACAGTCAACTATACTTCTACTTATGTTTGGGTTTGGTTTTTTTTCCACTCAATAAAGTAAACAGTGCCTGAAGTCCACCAGTACCTCAACACCAGGCCATAAGGATGTGGAAAGGCAGCACTATGAGCCTGTGCTTGGTTAGGGAGTGTCAGACTCCTTAACAAGGGATCCCGCCATGCCCTCGATCCCATTTTCCTCAAGTATTAAGCAGAAGTTTCAGAGACGAAAAATATTCATGCACGCATTTCTCCTGAAATATCTGCTTATATTACCCATTGCTGAACAAGTCAGAAAATGAGAAGAATACTGCAGAAAGATTTCTTTTTTCCTTAGTACTGCACATGCCATAAAAAATGTTAAAAAGGAAGATAATAAATGCAAATTTGCTTTTGCTCATCCTAAGGGATTGTAACATATATTACCTCAGCACTGAGGCAATGATTTAAAAATTAACTGTTCAGTGTTGTTCTCATCTATATATATTTTGCCAGTACTCCTAACTGACACAGTTAATAATCCCAGTTGTGGAGAACCACGAATCATTTTATTCACTAACTAAGTCCCTAGGTTGGTCATTTTAGTGGCAAAAATTATATTCTAGCTAAGCCAAGAATAAGCTCTTTGTATATGAGCAGTCTCCTTCAGCTGAGTTGCACAATGAGTTGTTTGGGCAGCAGCCAAAACCAGGCTCTCTCTGCTCAACCCCCAAATTTAAAACAAGGAGATTCCATTGTGCTTAAGGGCCCAGCAGGAATTATGATTCGAAGTCTAAACACTTACATACTTGTTCTGTTTCCTCCTTCCCCAAACACTTTAACTCCTTATGGGACAGCACATGGGAAGGAACAGTACTGAAAAAAGCCTGACCACCAACCTTCACCTCTGTGGTTCTGCTACATTTCCAAGGTGCATTTTGCTTATTTTCCAGAAAGCAGAAGTTAAAAAAAAAAAAAAAAATACTGACAACATATCATCACTGAAACACTTCAACATCACAGCACATTAAATGGTGCTTGTCTAGATCCTCACAGAGGGAATCAATATTTTAATTTCAGTGTAGATCTTTTCAATCATTTTGTGTTGGAGGCATCTGATTTTCTCAACTTATTTTCTTTTACATGTCACATAATGATAAATATAATTTTGCCCAATATTTAGCTCTATTTTATGCACAATGTTCACATCCTGGGGATAAAAGACACTGTAGAAATTTTAGGTATTATTATTAGTCATTTAATGGGAACATTAATAAATATATTTATTGAACGCCTTGGAGATTAAATTATTTTAAACATCCTTAGCATATTTTAAGGGCACTAAAGCTCATATCCTATGGTTATTGAAGTCAATGGAAGGATAATTACTTTCTTCAGTGGCCTTTGGACCAGACTGCAAAGCAACAAAAACACTATGAATGTGAGTGGTAATTTGACTTACAGCTAAATAAAACTAGAGCACACAGAACTAACTTCAGATTTGTGCTTCACAACCTGAACAAGCTCAGGCATGTAGTGCACTGCACTATCTGTATTTAAGACATAAGGCACAACATTAATGTTTTTACTTTATTTCCACAACAAATTCAGGGCTCTCACGAGCAGCACAGTATTATTGACAAGCCTGGATACCAGCAAGAGAAACACAAAATCCAGTCATAATTTCTGGTTGCTCTTTGTTACTTCCAGATTGGGGACAATTTCTACCTTCATATTCCTGGTAATTGGCTGATTTTTTAAAGGAAACCCCTGTACATCTTGTTTTCTGAACAGCACGTTGAATCACAATTTTGTTTCTATCAAGGAAATGCAGCATTTTGAGTATTCCAAGGCATAAATTATATGCCTAGTTTATGACTCATAGTTAGTAACCTTCCCCCTCATTCTAGGCTCCTGTTAGTTTAGGAAATTGTACATCTTCCTGCATTTGCTCCTATTTCTTTCAAAAATTATCTGTATAGAATCCTACTGGAAGACTAATTTGCTAGCTAGCTATTGCATTATAGTTTTACAAAGGAAAGAACTAATGCACTCAAACTTGCAGGCCCAATTTACAAGGGTTTTGTGAAAATTTGTATGAAACTTGAGGTTTCATAATTCATTCACTTTCTTATGCCTCGTAGTTAAACTAACCTCCACGGATTAGAAGCTGAGATCTTTTTTATGCTAAGCTTGAAAAGCATGGAGGGGCTTTACCTGAAAAAGATAAATGATTTAACATTCACCAAAGGCTCCACAATGGAAATGCTGCCCATTGGGTTCTCTTTCTCAAGTTGAACTCTTCTGAGGCAATTCCTTTGAAAAGTGACAAAAATGCTCCTACTGTTTTCTTTTAAAATACTCATCTCTGAAACTCTTTACTAATTCAAAACCTTGAAAGGCATCAACAATTCAGTAGTAAAATTACAGCTCCTCTCAGGAAAACTCCAACATTGCCTTTTCAAGTGCCTGTTGCCACAACACTGCAGGCCCTTCTCTGATCCCTTCTGCAAAAGCAAGCACGAGCAGGTTGCACCAGAGTTCGGAGGCAGGACCTGCAACCCACTTGCATCAAAGAGCAACACAGCCCTTGCTGCCTGACCTTCCCAAAATAATGCTGGATGTCATCACATTGTCAGAGGTGTTGTTTCCCCGCATGCGACAGTGGAGCTTCCAAAGGAGACATTTATCTTTTAACAAGCATGCACAAATGTATTTCATACACCCACAGAAGTAAATATCTCTTTTCATGTGAGTGCACACACACAAACTACAAAGAAGCGATGTAGAAACACGCACTTGTCCAAAGCTATAATGAACACCTACGTTTTGTTTGACAGAGGGAAAGAAAGACGCTGTAACAGCTAGAGCAGAGAGATGATAGATGAAGGCAGATAATCCCCACATCTTGTGATGCACAATGGCAGCAAACTCCATGAGCAAATCTCAGCTCCTTTCTTCGAGCACCTTTTAATATCCCCAACCCCAGTGCAATCCAAAAAACAGCTGCCAGTTGTTCCATCTTTAAAACATCAAAACCAGCTGTGGTGGTATTCCCTACCCCAACTGTCCCTTCCCTAGATACTACTGAAGCAAGTGAGGAAGGTATGATAAACAAGTAAGGACACTAGGTCTGGGAATAAAAGAAAGAAGTACAATAGCTATTGGTGGTGTGTGTTTTCAGTTCCTGACACAAAATTCTGCAGTGTTTTACAAACTGGTCTACCTACCCAAATCCATGAGTT
The DNA here is from genome assembly GCF_003031625.1 of Empidonax traillii. Classification (NCBI taxonomy): domain Eukaryota; kingdom Metazoa; phylum Chordata; class Aves; order Passeriformes; family Tyrannidae; genus Empidonax; species Empidonax traillii. The sequence goes on along the minus strand of NW_020955295.1, from coordinate 725,653 downwards.
CACTTGCATGAACGAAAATATGGGCCTGACAGGCAGGAAGTCTCAATAAAATCAGTTCATAGTAAGTTATTATTCCCATAAAGAAGCTAAAATGTGATCCAAAGCAGAAACAATGCACTTATCAGATTTTTATAAAAACAAAACCAAAAAGAGTCCACCAACAAACTATCCTAGTGCACAGTCCTTATTTGGCTGAATAAGCCTGTCATGGATGAATGGAATGCACCCCGCTCAAGAGAGAGAAGCAGCAATGTGTTTTATTGAAGTAAAATAGTTTGACAGAGGTTGATAAATTCAGTGGAATTCAACTAAGTTTAACAGTGGTTTAACAGTAAAACTTATTGCCAGCAGTAAGTTTTATGCCAAGACCAGAGATGCAAATACTAAGGAGGGCCCTCCCATCAGTCAGAAGGCTCAGAATGGAGCCCTTGCTCTCTAAATTCCTTATGGAGCCTGAGTGTGGTTGGATCCAATCGTAGCCTCAGACTTGGTCAATGGTTTTAAGTCTAATGGAACTATCCATATAATATTTAAAATGATATTGATTAGCTACATGGACTAGTAATGTGTCACAGGATTAATTCAGCATGGTAGCAGTCACTTCTCAAGTACCTGTCATGGGTAAGGGATCTCCCTGCCTTGGGTAAGGAAGGGGTTGCTACCCCTTCAGAGGCATCCCTGCTCAAGCAGAGGGTCATCTGGTGTGCAGTCCAGCTGCACTTCAGGAAAAGATCAAATTGGGCCCATCCTGATGGCAATATTGAAAGGTTGAAGAAGTTGGCTGCTAGTCAAGAGAACAGGGAGAGACATCTTCATTTTAGCTCCGATATCTCGTTCTGTACTTTGGTTACTTTGCACTTTTGGGTTTCAAAACTAACTCTTGAAATACTTTTCAAGACGCCTTCACTCCCTTGAACACTAGCCAGAGGCTTCCAGAAGGCAAGTTCACCTCAAGGACGAAAGGCCTGTTGCTCCTCAAGTCAGCCTGGACCAAAGTACAGCTTGGAGTCAAGTGTATCCACCACGCTCTCGTGGTCTATAATTACTAGACACCATATCATTATAACAACAGTCTTTTCTCCTCCTCTCTGGGTGATTTTCAAAGAGCCCTCATCCTCCCTTACAGCTGCTAACAATGTAAAATGGAAAGATGAAGTGGTGGCCTTTCAATGGATGTCACTGATTGGGAGGAGAAAGAGATATGGAAATTTACATTCTGATGAATTCTTTAGGGAATGTCTCACTGCAAATCAAAGCAGCAGAAATCATAAAGGGGGACATCCCTTGGTGATGAAAATCTCAAGCAGCAAGGCTCCTTAGAGAGAATAAGACTTGTCATAAAAGTCCCTTTCATGCCCTTGTTATGCTCCCCAAAGATTCAGTCTCCCAAAAGACTTCTTTGGATGGTTATGATTGCACAAAAAAGCTTATGAACTCATTATTTATAGAGGGGACATTGGTTTTAACAACTCATATATTTTCTTCTTAAAAATAAAAGAACTAATAGCTAGCTTTGTACAAACCCACTTACAGAAATATGAGCTGCACATACTTCTACTGCAGGACTTTGCTATGTGTTTAGAGGAAGGAATCTTGAACTGGACTGTAACCAAAATTCCTGACTCTGCCAATGCTAGCATGCTAAGCTGGGCAGCACATTCACTTTGCTCTGCTGCCATATGCTGATTTGTGCAATCAGCGCATTCAAGAGTGTAAGTACCAAGGCAGACGTGATGCTTCCCTTTCTAGCAGGTGAAGAGAAGCTTTATCTGTATTTGCAAAAGCCACTCTGAAAATGCAAAATATAGCAATGCAATTTACCTTGTAGGGTTCCCCAAAGAGGTTAAAACCTGAAGCAAAGAGATCTTCATCCTGCTGGACTTCCTGGTTTCTTCTCTCCCATTCCTTCCGCTTAAGTGCACTCCGGTCTTGTTCATAGTGACTGGAGAAGAGAAAGAGAAAAAGGACAACATGTTATTTTCCCCACAATTTAGTTACATGTTCATAAATATCAGTAACAGACACAAAACATCAGAAACAAAGCAATTCCCGAGGACAGTTCTGAAAGAAAGAGGTAGCCACTGAGTAATTTTCCCGAATTTAAACTTGGAATCATAAACTATGCAAAATTGGGCAGTAGGCCAGTCAGTACACTTCTAAAATGAAAACAGAGAAAAATATTCTTTTCAAATTAACAATATTTTGATGTCTTTGTATGAACAGTCTGTAAATACACGTGGGCCTGCACACAAACACACACACACGCGTGCCCATGAAGTGTGTATGTGCAGAGAAAGCAAATGTGAAGTCAACAACAACTAAAAATCCATTTAACTAAACATCCATCCCAATGCTCCAGCTCAGCCTTGTGTGGTTTAGACCACCTAATTCTCTCCCACTTCCTGTTCAAATTCCTGTATGGCTTCATTGTAGGTGTCAAGGGGGAGGGGTTACGAAATGTTTTTGTAGCAGCGGGTTGCCAGAAGAGATTTGGGGATAGTTGATTCCAGTATCAGATATTTCTACACACACAGAGAAAAGAATGCAGCACCTCAGTGTAGCAATGGTGAGTGGCACTTATCTGTGTGTCAGCTTACTTTGTGCACCTGCCAGACCGAGATGACAAGCTGAGAGACCACATTCACTTCTCCCCTGAATAGCACTGAAGTACTTTGGTCTTTTGGCTTTACAAACTACCTCCTGCTCCTCTGAGGGAAAAGATATAATTAAAACCCTGAAGTAGAGGGGAAAAATAGGAAAGGAAGAGATGCATGCTTCAACTTGCACTGACAACCTCTCATGTGACAGGCATTAAGGGACACTTCTGTGCTTTCAACCCGTATTTGATTTGTTATGAGGCTTTTGGCTCTGCTTTGTGTCAGCTAATTAGCTACCAAATTCCAGATGACAATTTGAATAGCAGATTTGGTATATGCCCTGATGTTATCTGCAATAAGCACTATTTCCCTGATAGATGTCGGACATGCATGCACACATCCACACACAGCCTCTACGTACAAACGCTTACATGCAAACATACATATTCCAGTTGTAACAAAGAACAGTTAATTCTCCTGTCTCTGGCGAGAATGAATTAAATCTCCATAGAGCTCCACTGCACTTGGAAGATAACCAAATATCTACAACTTTTGCCTTTTTAGCTCAGCATGATGTTGTATTGAAAGCTTCACACCGAGAGATATAATGAGGAATGAACTGCACAGTGATGAGGCTTTAACAGTGTATAAAGTCACTGATTTCTGAGTGAAACCACAATTACTAATTTGAAGCACCAGCTAATTAAAACCACAGCTATGTATTTAGCCTCTTGTTATACCTACTGCAGTTTATAATTATGAGGACCTCTTTATCTACTCAATTAAAGTTCTTATGATTCAGGCAGGTTGTGTTTGAACCTGCAAGCCCTGCAGAGAGCACAGGAAAGCATATGTCTGTTGCCTGATGGCTCCATGTATCCTTACACTCGTATACTTGTTTTTGTACAGGCAGGGAAAGAAAAAAGGGAAGAACTGCCACAGTGAGATCCCTAAATAAAAAAATATGAATTAATAATTGGTTTAAGCAATTCAAGACCGCTCAGAGTAGGATTGAATAAGGCTTGATTGTGGCTTGTAAACTGAATGCAAAGCCACCTACATAGGCTGAGTTGAATGATTTCCATCCACATTTGCCTTCTGCAAGTTATAAGGCTGAAAACACGTTTTGTTTTAATTTATTTATTTATAACACCTCTTGATGTAGTGGCATGACTAACACCAAAAGCAAGCTCCAGAACATTGTTATAATCAATCCTGGTATTTCTGCAGAAGGTTTTGTACTGTTTGCTGGTTTCCTGAGAGAGACAGAGGGGAAACTGTTGTAAGAACAGTCACTTTACTATTCTCTGTGTGACCACATCACTGACGCAATGCTGCAAACCACAAGCAAACTGTCCACTGAAAGGTGAAGGGGGGATAAATGTCCCTTCCTTTCACATCCTAAATCCAGATTATAATCCACAAGTATGGAAATAAGTCAATGCAAGCTGTTTCCCAAATTGGTACCAAAGATGAGAACAAGGCTTCTCCCCACAGCTTTGCTGGTGTAGGGAGCTGGTTTAACCCAGAAATAATCCAGCCCAGGAGGAGTAGGAACACACTATAGTTATCCCTCTCATGGGATATCTTTCCAGGGATTTCTTTGACGGTTTGACCCATAGATTGGGTGACTCTTGCAGCAAGATCAGATCACTATGAAGTTACAAAGCCAGTCTCATGGATCTGGTCTAAGAAAGATTTTTATATCCTGCATAAATAATCTTTGCTTACGGGAGCAGTCCTCTCCCAGGCACTGCCAGCACTCACTTCAGAAAGAATTATTCATGAAATTTAGAGCCGTGTTTTACAGTTTCTCAGTGGCTTCCCTGGCCTGGGGTTTCAGGGTGAAATTCTGGGACCATTCAAATCTAACTGAACCTGGCCACTGAACAGAAAGATCACAGATTACAGCACAGAACATATCTCAGCCTTCATGTGAGGTTCCAGCATTTTGTTACCTAAAAGCCAGCTCTGGTCACAAGCATGCAAAGTATTTAGGGAACCGAGTGAGGCATTATGCCATATCCTATCTGAGAAAAAGCAGCAGAGGCCCTAAGACTATTTAGATATGTTTTATGACACATTACAAAACCACAAATTCAAAAATTATGAAAACAGCAGTGCCATAATTCAAAGTGGCATAATCACTTTAAAAGCCATTAGCTTGAGCTAACACAGTATTTACAACATTAACAGTAAAAGGTTGGAAATACAGTATTTTCCAACTCAACATACTGAAGTATTTCCCTCGTAGTGCATTTATGAGTGTTATCCACACACCCAAGAGACGAATTCAAAAGTGCACCTCAAGCCCTGGCCCCCAGCAGTGTTTACAGAGAACCAAACTGTGAGAATCCATGTTACAACACAAGCAAAGCCCTAAGTGAATTGCATCAATCCAAACCCCTCTCTTGTATATTCTCCTGTGAGAACAAAACAAAAAAGGGCTTCATTTTGAACTTCCACTGACACAGTCACATGGCACCCTTAAGTGTACAGAGTATCTGTGCAAAAGGAAGTGGTTGCTCATCCTGTCAGGTCCATTACTTGGCTTATTTCTCTGCAAATGTACTTTTGCTATGGGAACACTTGACAGGGCGCTGATTGTGTCTACAGGAAGTCAAATATTGTAAGATCATACACAGATTAGGATAACAATTTATTTGGGCTCCTTTTAATCCAAAGAGGGATGATGATTAGATCTTAAGGCTGCAGTGCACTGAGAACCCAATGGGATGCTCTCCAGAAACTCTTAATGCGGCCACAATGCAATCTCTGGGACTTGTGTTTAATTTTTAGCTTAACTAATGTTCTGTGAAATACAGATATGTGATTAGTGGGGAAGGTGTCAGTGAAAACTATAGTCAGATACCATGGGGAACACCAGAGTTCAGTCTGTCTCACTATAGTATGAGAAATACTTCATGAGTCCTCTAAAGCCAGGAGAGCAGGATATCACAATACAGACTTTTGCAAACATTTTAAAAAGAGATTTAGAAGAAAACAGCTGTAGGCCACAATATTCATTGCATTCAAGAGGGTCAGTTCCCTAGGCACAACTATTACGTGACAATGCAGTTTAAATACATGAGCTCTATTGTTTTGTTACGACTTATTAGATTAATAATTGAATTTGAATGGGGAAGTCTGTACATAAATGTGAGAAGATCAGGAATGGTGAGCAGAAAGAATGGTACAAGAGCACATGAGACTACTGATCTACAAATTACCAGTGTGCTGCATGTGGCAAAAAGAATAGCAACTACAACTGTAATATTGTTTTGATATGTTTAACACTGAGGCAGGCTGCAAATACATTTTGAATAACAGCACCTGGTACTTAATTCTGTACAGTCAGAGCAGCATACATCCATTTGTCATTCTTACACAGCCTAAGAGACAGTGGTGAGCTGATGCACTGTGACAGCCCAGGTGCTCAGCCTGTGGGAGTCTGCAGTGCCAGCCAGGCTGTGGAGCTGCACCTTCACCCTCAGTGCAGCCCACGGGAGCTGTGGGAACAATCCAAATCCATCTCCATCTCCTGAGAATGGAGAAGAGGAGAAGGTGGCTGAGGAAGAAGGAGGTTATATCAAGGCAAAAGATAACAGACAGGAATGTAGGTTTTGGATTGGAAGCTAAAAATGGGGATCTGGAGCTAAGAGATGAAAATTCAGGCAAGCACTGGCTACAAAAAGGAGAACTGGGGAGAGAATAAAATCTGGGGCACTGGAAAAGGCAGTACAATCGTCTGTGGTGTAAGGGAGAGGATGTGGTGTGAAAGACCTGGAGAGAAAAGGAAAAAACCTTCTAGGACAGACTGCAACAAAGTAAGAGGTTAGAGGGAAGAGTTAAAGGAAAGCTGATAAAATGAAACCAACAGCTAAAGGCTAAGACCTAGCATTTGGGATTTCTTTTCAAAGTTTTCCTAACCAAAGCCAAAGAAGTAGTCTCCCAAAGCACAGGGGACTCGGCAAGCCAGACAAGAGCTGAAAGACAGGAGAAGGAGCAGAAGAAAGAAGTCAGACCAGACAAGTTGGAAGAAGTAGTCTCTGTGATATTAAGGAGGAGAAGAGAGAAAAGTGATCAAACACCGAATATTGCAGACAAATCATGAATGAGAACAGAACACTGCTCTGTTGATTCAGACAAAACAACAAGAGCCCAATAGGGAAAGAATCAATAAAAAAGCTGGAGCAGAGAGGCTTTATAGCAGCGACAGACTACATCCATGAGGATAAATGAATGGCATTCAAGGAAAACAGCATTTATCCACAAGTTAGGGAAGAAGTAGCTGCTGTTCTCAATAACACATCTCAATTCACAAAAATGCACACCATGATCAAATCAAACACTCCCCTCCCTGTACTGGTTCCACCCCCCCCTTAAAATATCAGATATGCCTAAATGATGAAAGAAGTTCTCAAACCGAAATGTTTGTTCATGTGTGGAAACAAGAAATAAACACAAGCTTCTAAACTAAGACACAGTGGATATAAAATGATATGAATTTGAGTACTGAAAGTCCTTTCCCAAGGTTGTTTCTTCATAGTTTTTACTTTGCCCACAGGCACTCAGGAAGTTGGAGAAGTAAACTCAGCTTCCTTAAAAACCAACTCTCATGCCTGCACAAGGTATTAAACATCCCAAGTCAAAACCCACTCATGAATATATTTCTTATATGAGAAATCCAACTTGGGTCAGTGAGAATATCCCCCATGCTTAAATACCCATACCAGGGCAATTCTCTTTCAATGTGAGCTAAAAACATAAGGTAAAAATCACTAACCTGGTACTCAAACTAAAAGCTACATTACAGTGGGAATTCAATTGTTCATAACTCCAAATTTATCTCACCATAACTCCACTGATTTAATGTAAAAGCAGAGTACCACAACACTGTACTTCCTTCATCTCTTCAGACTGTCCCTATATAAACTCTGGTATTTCAATACATTTATTCCAAATGAAAAATAAAAATGAAAAAGCAGCCTCGGGACTTAAATTTCATCGCCGGTCTTAAAATGTATTCACTAAATGAGAGGAATTTTGAAATCTGATCTTTAAGCAGAAACATGGCCAACTTAACATATCTCCCCTGCTGATCTGAAGTCTTTGTTTCACTTAATGATAAACAACATAAGCACCACCACACTTAAAATAGCAAAATTCCTCTTCCTCTGTTTATCACCACTGAACTTGCATCTTTGTCCTGGTAATTTTCCTACTTGACAGAGACCAATCAATTCATGATAGAATAGCTTTACAACTTCTCAGTATCTTTCATATTTAACATTTACTTTAATGCTGTTGTCTTCACGGCATGAATAGTTATTGAAAGTATCTAGCACAGAACACATCTATCACTGTACTTCAAGATAAATGATTTATTTAAAAATATAAAATATTCTGTCTTTGATGTTCAACAGTTCTGCAGAGAAACACTTGAGATGGTCACTGGTTATCTATCCACATGAGCTAAATCTCTTCGTAATTTGCATTAAAAACAATGCCATTCCTGTAGCACATTTAATAGAGAATGCAAAAGATTAAAGCCTCTGAACAAAATAACACCCAAGAGACCCCTGGGCAAATTATGGAAATGTAAGCTAGGAAGCTAAGGGTTTGGCTTATATTTGTCGCATTCTTCATTCTTTTTAGTTATTCCCACACACTCCAAGTAACTAGAAAACAGTTTTCTCCTCTTTTTGGTATTATGCAGCCCCAAACCTTCCCTCCATGTGAATTTGGAAGGAACGATTCTGGGGGAATGGATGACAGAGATAAGCTCCTGAATAGTAAGCATATAAAGAATAGATGAGGTTTCAAAGGGGAGCATTTATTGTTTCCTGTATCATAGCACATTGTCTTTCAATATGATTAGTTATCAGTCTGAGTTATCAAAATCTGGGATGAAATAAAGCGCTTACGCAGTTATGCTTCATTGATGTCAGCTAGGGGAGCATGAAAATCTCCATGAAGTTGGGTAATTGATGTGTAAATCAGAGCTCAATCACTCTGTAATAGAAATGGTCCCACTGAAAGTATGGTTGTTGAACAGTATTGCAGTGTGGTGGGGAAGAAAGAGAGAAACAGAGTCAAGATTTATTTATTAAAAAATATAATAACTGGCAATTTGCACAATTTTCTCTTCAAGAGAGAAGCGCTGTCAGATACATTTAAATGCAAGCTGCAGATCACTATATTTGGGTACCCTTATTCGGCAATAATTAACTGTTTCTGTTTTATTAAAATGCTTGGGGACACTGTTATGGATATTTAAAAAGCAAATTAAGTGAACATGTTCATCCTTTGAAAGGCAACACGTGTAAATGACATCAGCAATTGTAATTCGCTTAACAATGTGTGTTCAAGGTATGTTTTGGAGTCCTATTACAGTCTTCTTGTCAGTTCAGATTTGCAGGATGAGAAACAAAAGCAAAACTGAAGGAAAAGATGGGGGGAGGGGGGAAGAAAACTAAGAGAAAACTATTTATAACCACAGCTTCAGAAGGATATTAAAAGACAAACAGTCATTAGAACATCAGTCACATAAAACAGCTTTCCAACATGCAGTATTTCTAACAGTAAACATCTGATTCATAAATAAAAGAGCTAGTTAAGATAACATTATGGGGTTATTTTTGTTGTAATTTTTTTTTCTTTAACTAAATGAATGCGTATTAAGGTGTTGATATCAACTTCCCAGAAACACCTGGAATCCGGCATTCTAGTTATGATTCGCAATAAACCAATGATAAACTGTAACAAACTTAAATAAATGTGAGATTTATGAGCATTCTGGCATCAAATGAATTACATTCAGGACACTGGAGCTGGATTACAAAGCTTTATTAGATGGGTAATGTGCTGTGACTGTAAGGGGACTCTGATCAATGCAAGGGGGTTGAATAGGAAAGGAGGTTCAACCCAAACTCTGAATTTCACTGCTTTTCTGAGCTTAGCAGGACTCGACAGGTTTTTAAATGTTTGTGTTTGCTTTTTTAATTTTTACATGTCCTGGGATTTGGAGCTTCCTCCAAATTCACTGATGGCAATGAAGCCTTTGCCAAAGCATAGGCTGTATTTCACAGCGTATCTCCTAACGACTTCCTAGCTGCCATCAGCACCAGCACTCTATGTATTAATCTGCTACAGATATAGTTCTGTTTAGTTGCATGCTGTGCATTATTCTTTATACACATCAATGGCAAATGTGGCATAGTACTGCTACAAAGAGTATATTTTACATGTATTACTCACAAGACATAACACTAATTGATGCAATTAAAAATATTCTGACAGTGCTTGTTGCAGTCTGTTTTTCCTTCAGCTGAACATCTCAAATTGTGAAGGCTTTCTTGAAAACATACTTTTTTGTGTGTGTACACGTACCATTTTCAAAGATTAAAATGTATTTTAATACATGGAAACTCAAAATCTTTAACTTATCACTCAGTGTGTACAGATTGCATTCTTACATCTGCGCTGAAAACCGTTTTGGAATTCCATTTTTGCCTTTATCTTTTTTTCATATTTAGAAATAATTTTTTGTCTTTAACACTGTGACTCAAAACCTTCCTGGGCACCTGTCAGATGCTTCCTGAAAAATGGAGTCCACACATTCATTTATGTTTGAAATTTTGGCAATGATACTCAATAGATGGCAGAATAGATAGATATAAATCTAGTCTTTTAAAAAAAGTCACACAACAATCACTGATTAACACAACCTTTTGGGTACAGATGAATCAGCAGAATCAACTGCTTTAGTATTTTATCACAGAAATGCTTCTGTGGGCTCCTACAGCTCTAATAAATGCATTCATTTACTAACAGGCACCTCTACTCCCTTGAGCATTTTCACATGCTGTGCAGCTATTTAACCACATGTTCTTAAACTTAACATGTGCTGAAGAATACCACCACAGGAAAATTAAAAATTCAGTAGGATGACTATTTCATTCATCAATTGTAGGCTGAAGAAGTTCACACAGGTCTCTGTGTGCAGTGCACACATACAGACTGATTCAGAGACTCCAGTGCACAGAAAAATGGTACTGGAAGCTTAAAATAATTCAATTGCTTGTTATTTGGGACAATGGTTAAAGAAATCATCTTTTAAGTAAATTATTATTCTCTCAGTTGAAACCCTATATAAAGGTCTCAATGTGTTGCAGTAGTGTCTACTGGAATGGACAGAGATGATCAAATAAATGCAAGGTGCTCTCATTTCAAATTCAAGTACACATGCACCCCCTTTTCAGTGCTGTTGTGAAATACTTTGCTCCTCTTGGGCACTAGCACTTTGCAGGAGATGCAGTGATCTTGTAGCTTCACAAGACTTGATGCTCATAAGCTTGGAAAGAACCCAGAACATTTCAAACTCCAAATTTTAAGCCTTCTTCCACCAGACCTTAAAAAGCCTCAAAGCAACAAAGGTACCTGTTGCACAGCTTAGGAAAGAATAATAATATTTTGTGCTTATTTTTCCTAAATAGATTCAGACTGTCAGCAGGTCAATGGATTATCATCATCATTGGCTTCTAGTGAGGAAGATAATCTATAACAAATACTGTTCATGTCTACAGCAAACATATAATGTTTATTCCTCATTTATAAACAGGGTATAAAGTATGACAAAATAATTTAACCAAACCAGCACAAAGTTCATCAGCATTGCTGGGGTTTACATCCTCTCTAGGGGCATAGTTCAAAACTTCAGCTGATGCTACTGGCACTTTTCCCAGTGAATTCAGTGAGGGCTGGATGGGACCTAGACACTTAATAATGACAAAAAAAGCCAGGTCTCACAGCGCAGTCAGTTCTAAGCCACAGCAACTTCTTGTTACAAACTAACTTTTCTGTTATATTCTTCCTGCTAACAGAAATTTTTTATCCACTGCCAAGAGTTTAAAAAGTCTTAAGTACAAACCAGCACACGCCAGAGCTACAGAACTTCTACAGTCATTCCTTATAACATGTTGCTATTGACTGCAGAGGAAACGGTAAATTAAACAAAATTTAAGAATTTCTTAATTAAAAAAAAAAATGAGATACCAAATAATTTCACTAAAAATTATTTTATATATATATATATATTTAGTGACGTTACAGACTACACACGTGATATCTCAACCAACTGACAGGAATAATGTAATTTGCCTCTACCCCACAGTAAGTACTGACACACACACACACTAGCAGATAACAGACCTTGTCACTGAGAAAAAGTAAACCAAATGTATCACACTCCCTTAAAAAAACAACATCCTTAAATTTAAGTTGACATGGGAATGCTGAGCAATTAGGGATATGGCATGTAGGTGTTACACAAGTTTGAAATATGCTCTGGGATTTGATAGCTAAAAACAAGCACTTAAAAATTGCAAAATACTCCTTTAAACAGAAAAAAATCATAATAAAATGTTATTTAGACTGGCTAAAACTACAACCTCGTGTCTGAAATTACTTGAATTTTTAAGGTGGGTGTGATGCAAATGATTATCCCAGTACTGCAGTTCCCGGAGCCAAACAGAAACTATATCTGTTTCCCCAATTATGTTTTGAATGTGTTTGTAATCTCACGTGTATAACTGACTTCATGAATGACTGAAATATCACAACGAAGAAAATAGGGATACTTAGGGTCAAAATCCCAGAGAAAGGGGACCAAACAGACCAAAATTCTGTTTAACCCATCCTGCCTCTGACAACAGGGAACAGCACACACCCAGTAAAGCCCCCAGGAACAGGGCAAAGAGCTCCCTAAAATACTGCCACTGCCCTGACAAAACTTAGGCACATGAAGCCACGTGCTAAGTACAAAGGAGCTGGAATATTTATATTTAACAGCTCTAGGAAACTTTTCTCCAAAGAATGCTCTCAAACAATACTCCGTGTGTCAAGGAGTTTCACAACTCAGTTGAAATTATCGCCCTCACTCAAACTGGGTTTACTGCTCATATCAGCTCTGGAAACCTCACTGGTTTAAAAAGATTGTATTGCACTGAATGTGTGAGAAGAGAATTCACATGCATTTTTGGGGGGCACCAACACTTAGTGCAGGCAAATAGAGAGAAAGTTCCTGTGCTCTTCAATGTGTCTCTGGAGAACCTCAGGAGCACATTCCACAGCACTAACTATACCCTGCACTGTCAAGACCAGACACATGGGTTACTGCATCCTGAATAACAGTTATTTGCACTCCAAAAACTTCGCTATTTTTGTCCCTTCTGCTGTCAAGCAGCAAATGAATATCACTTATTTTCATAACATGAACACAATGTGTTACTTAACAAAAGTGCATCGTTTTTTATTTCCCTACCATCAAACATTTGTCTAATAGAAATATTATACTATGTAACATGCACATATTAAAATGCAATGTAAGTTGAATCATATTCATTGGAGGCTGGCCAACTCCAGCACATTTCAGTATTTAATAATAAAATAGTCTAGTGCAAAAATATGTAAACTAGCTTCCATCCTGCTTTAATATTCACTTAACATGAGAAGAAAGGGAATGCAATTTTGTTTAAATATTAAACATTACATTTCTTCTTTTGATTATTAAAGTATTATTAAAGTTAAATGAAAATGTGTTTGCAACCTCCTTCCTCTGAAGTCTTATAGGTCACTGTTATCACTAATATTTTGTCCCTCCAGCTGGTTTCTTTGGGGGATCTTAAAGCTCTTTATGAATCAGATCAAGCCATGCCTGACTATACCTCTGGGAAGAAGCAACTACTGTCAAGCAAAACATCTGAGGGAATGAAAGTTTAAGCGAGTTGATGACAGTCATTCAAGAAGAGGTGGCTGAAGGAAGAAAACTGAGGAGCCCCAGCTCTCAGACATTAAACTTTACCAGAAGACCAGCTGTAACTTGCAACCATTCATCCACCTCTGAGCTCCGAGATGACAACCATCGAGCTGAAATTTAAGACTATCTAACAACACCACATAGCAGGGAGGAATTATCTTTATGTGCATTTCCAGAACACTGGGTCATACACTGCAAGACAAGTTTTCTCCTGCTGAGTGTCACTGGGAGAGGTCAGAAAGGATGTTCCTATTACATTTGCTGGAAGGATGGAGTATATCAAATGATTTAATTTTGTGTAGTGCCCCACTTACTTTGACAAACTGATACTGCACAGGGTATAATGTCATTAGGTGATTAAAGCACAAGAGCACTCAGCTTCCCACCTCCTTTCACAACAAGGGCCTGCAAGTGCTACTAGAGCGGGCTGAAAACCTAGAAAAGTTGTGGCTGTGGAGGCAACTCGGGTACAGTCCCAGAAAACACCAAGCTCCTCCTCTCACCACAAACTCCCATCCTGGAACACCAGAAATAAGTTTCCTAGTCCCCCTGAGAGAGCCTGCCTTCTCCTCAGCCTCATGAAGAACTTTCCATCCCTGGCAACAGCTCAAAACCACACGTGACCTTCAAGCATCATGTCCACGATCCTCTGACCCCAGCAGCAAAAGGACTCTGAGTTAAGCTCCACTGACAGCAAAGAGACAGGATATCACCCTAAGAATGTGATGTACTTCCACTTTTCAGCTAGTATTGCCTTTGAAAGTAGCTAATGTTGAGTTCTTCTCATTATGCCAAATGTATTAAAACCTCAGAACCCACGTCAGGAAATGTGTGTTTTGTCACATGCACCCTTTTAAATTTATGTTTTCTTTCATACAAATACCTAATAGGGTTTGAATAAAATAAAATCCGCACATTGCCACGTGGAAATTAATTTTAAAGAACTGTTTATCAATTTAATTTCACTGATAGTAACAGACAGATTTATGAGGCAATTAACTAAATATTTGTTTTTTTCACGTTTCAATTCATTATAGTAAATTAACAATTTTCCACTTGAAAGTCTTGCATTGCTACATTGAAAGCCTAAAAAAAAAAAAAAAGTGTGTATTTCTGTCGGTCTAGGAAGGATTCTCTTTTTTTACAACGTGAATTATTCTCTTCACATTAACACACTGTATGTGTAATTCAACTCCCCACATTTCTGTATTACCCTAGAACCTGCCATTCCTTTAATGCCAGTTTCAAGCAACCAAACATTAATAAAGAATAATTACAGCTCTAAAGCCAATGCAACATCTGCTCGAGCAAACAATCCTACAGAGGGGATTTTCCAGCCACATAACACCCACCTATGGTTCAGAAAATCCCGAGAGACAAAACCAAGGCCCCTTGGGCAGATCCAGCCTGGCCTCCTGAGCCACAATGCCCACAGTGCTCGAAAAGAGATGAAGGAGGGAGTACAACCAACTGAGCCTAAGGTTAAGTTAAACACCAAGAAGAAAGTTTATCCTTTCTTCTAAGGGAGCCCATCTCCATGGCCAGCTGCCTCCCTGTGCACCAGGACCCTCCCAAGACAAGGCCCCCCGGGATCGGCCAAATGTGGATTCCCGGCGCGTCAGCCAGGAGGGTGCAGAGCCCAGCACTAACATCCTCCACGGCAATTTGCACATCATTAGCTGCGAGCCCCGTGACTGCACATGTATAGCCACATTTCACATCCACCTTTACTTTTTTTTTTTTTTTTTGGATGATTTAAACGTATTAATTAATGATTTCAGCTCCAAGGAGGTCATCCGGTCGCGGTCGTGTGGATCTCTTCACCATTGCTGGCCAGATATTAAACACATTAAGAAGCAGTCAGAAGACAGAACTACAGCTTTATGTTCTTTTAACTGGTACTGTACCAAATTAATATCAGGAGGAATATACTCTATAAATATAAAAGCATCTGCTCATATGACTCCTTGGGTTCTCTTCCCCTCCGTGTCAGCATTTCAATACCTGAACAGAAATAGTCTTGGTCCCTCCATACCTCAGTTGCCATTATGGAGAGCAGATCTATCAATACTTACAGATCTCATGGGTTTCTGTCAGGTCAACTGATCAAGGACAAACTCTCCTGAGTAAACTGTACCAACTACATTCCTCAGTTCCACTCAGTTTCTGGTTAAGCATTTCCTTGACTAAAATAAAGCTCATCTAGTTTTTAAAAACTGTCCTGTTAATTCACTGGATTACAGCACAATCACATCAGAGTATTAGTCTAAGTAGGATTTTGTAGTCAGATCTGATCTAGAAGATTTAACATTTTAGAGGCCTCCATCTTATAATGCTGACAGAAATCATCAGGCAAAGGGAGAAATTGGGACTTCCTGTCACACCAAATGATGGGAACCTGTGTTCCATCAGATAAAACCCACATTTTTTTCCATTGTTAATATTTAGAAATTAGTTAACAAAGGCTCTCCTGACAGCTACTAATTCAGAGCAATGTGCCAACACTAGCTAAACAGTTAATTTCCATTAGCAACATGGATTGAGAAACTGAGGCATGGAGAGATTACAGGACTTGCTCATGACCACAATGGCAGCAGCAGGAGTGGAACCACTTCCCATTGCCCATGTCTTAGCCTGTTACCTATAACTCAATTAACCTTCCTTTTTAATGGTAAGCAGTTACTATTACAATATCTCTATTTGCAATACCTACCAGAAAATATAAACCCCATGTATCATGTTGTAAGGGTTTAAACCTAAACTAAATGTTTCCATAAATACTCTATTTATAGTGTTTGCCTCTTTCTAGTTGTAAGACCACCACAGCCACAACCAGCAGCAAAGTAAGACTTCAATTATCCCACTCAGAAGGTTAACAATTATCAAACTAATAAAATGCTAAGAAATACAAAAGTGCTCTGACTGGCTCATGGAAAGGCATTAATTCTTGATAAATGCTCCATACATTATTATTATTATCTGTCAAGTTCTTAAGCACTGCATAGTATGCTGTCTTATCAATCTACCAGGTTAAAACAGATTATATATAATGGCAATATTTGAGCACTGTTAAAAATGCAGACAACAAGCTGGTACTGCTCTTGACCTTCTTTACTTTAAAAAGAAAAGAAAAATCAAACAAGGAATCAAAAAAATAGAGAAAAGAAGAAAACCAGTACACGGCCCTCACTTGTACTTCAGGTTATCAACTTCTCCCATCCAATAATTAATTCCCCAGGAAAACACCTTTTGCTTCAATAGTTTTTGCTTAAATAGATCACCAGTGAGAGAAGAAAAGTCACGTCACTAGAAATGAACTACTGTAGAGTCTGAGTTGCACCTGCCATAGTTTGCACACAAAGATTTTACAGGTGACTTGCAAAGGCTGTTTTATTTGTACGTCCAACTCCTCCTTTTTACCCTTAGCACGATAATAAAAGCAGCCAGTGGGCAAATCTGTGGTGCTCACCATGTCAGCAGAGAATGTTTGGAAATGTTCTTTAAGATGTTTTCAATGAGCTCCTGTACATTAAATGATGAAGGATATTGAGCCTTAACTAAGAGTTTCTTTCTAACAGTGTGTATTTCTGAGAGATGAAACAGCATTAGGCTCCTTTTTTAACTAGAAGGGAAGGGGAAGACAGGAGAGGAAGAGAAAATAAGCTTTCAATCCCTACCTAAATAGCAAAAAAATTCCTAAAAGAGCACATGACCCACTCCTTAATCTGTTTGCAAGACACGTTTAATATCAGGATGCTGTGGAGAGGCCCTGCATCACTCAAGTTTCATTATCATTACAAAATATAGCAGAATGCCTTACTAGCAAGTTTATTATCATAAATAATTAAAACAAAACTATCCTTATGGTATGAAATAAATGAACAAAGTACATTATGGGGTGCATTTGTTCTGTGTTTTATAGCTGTTTCCTGGCTCCCTACATCAGAAAATTCTCGAATTTGCAATCAGCCTCCTGCTCATTAGTCCAAATCAGGAATATTTTACTGCAGCTGGCTCAAATGACTTGTTCTGTCAAAAACAGGCCCATAAGTGCTCTTTACTAGTTGCATACTCAACTAACATTTTTGTGATAAATCAGAGTATGTGATATGCAAAAAGCCAAAAAGAAAACCAAAGCACAGGACTGACTGCTGAGAAAAACAAAGAAAAGGGAGAGAAAGAAAGAAAAGGGAGAGAAAGAAATTCTACCTCTAAAATTAAAAAGACTGTCTGATTTCTAATTACAAAAACGTGCTGAGGTACAGATGAAATGATTAAATCTCTGCAATACTCACTCTAACAGTATATTGTTCTCGCGAGCTTGAAAGTGTTGGGCGCACTTGTGGTCCTTTGAAGTTTTGCTTTGTTCCCTTGACTTATTTTATGCAGGTCAAAGATCACCATCACTGCACATATCTGTCACTGAAGGATAATAACGCTACAACTCAGTTTGGAAGCAGGCTAGGCTGGCATGTTGAACTGGCAAGAGACACATCAATCTTACAGTTCCTGAAGACGGCGCGGTTCAGTGCCGGGAGGTTCGAACTTGGAGCTAATGATAGTTACTG
The DNA here is from genome assembly GCF_003031625.1 of Empidonax traillii. Taxonomy (NCBI): domain Eukaryota; kingdom Metazoa; phylum Chordata; class Aves; order Passeriformes; family Tyrannidae; genus Empidonax; species Empidonax traillii. Next base: position 707,669 of record NW_020955295.1, on the reverse strand, counting down.
AATCTTGATGCACCAGGTTAGTTCTCTCTCCTTTCGAGCAGTCTGTCCTCATGGACAAGCAAAACATGCCAGGAAAGCAAATTATCCTGCTAATCCAGCAAAACACTGACAGAAACCTACTGGAGAGCAGCAGGATTGCAGGGAAGCATGCAGAGACCGATGGCAGCAAGAAAGAGCTTCGCAGGGAAGAGCAGGAAAACAGAACAGTCATCAGCAGTTGGGTAATAATCATAATTTGTGAGAACTGGCAACAGTATTATTATTTGTGCAGTAGCATACAACGTGAAATATTGGAGCATCCCTGCTGTCTGCCAAGTAACAGATCAGCACCAACCAACGGGTAGGTCAGAATATAAGCCCTCGCTCATCAACTACAGGTAAGTTCTCTTATCTGTTACTTGACCATGATAAACTTGGTTTTACCTAAGAAACCAGCGCCCAATATGAGCACTTAATGCATTTACCTGCCAGTCCTTTGCACGCAGCAAGTCCAACTAAAGGAACCCAAGGGGTTTTTGTACCTGATGAAATTGCAGTCTGTTTTACATTTGCAAATAAATGAGATCAGTGAATGTCTGTAACAAAAAGCAGCAAAATCGAACTCACCTGCCATGTCAAACAGAAGAATTTTATACATTGAGACAATGGCATCTCTAAGTGCCAAAAGCAAGGGGAGGAGAGCTGATTTTTATGTATAGTGTTCATACCTGCACTTGTCAACACAAGGCTTGGCATTAAACACCAAAGAGGATGTCTTTGCTGAGGGTTCAGCTAGGGCAGATTTCAGAGCAAGTATATAGGTTTAGATGTGTTTACACTACACCAGTTCCTTGAATGCCCTCACCTTACACTTCACACCACCTGAGCTATCAGAGGACAGAATTTAAAAGAAACATACCATGTAAAAATCATAAATATAAGTGCCTGAGAAACCCAGGAGGCAAACAGGTATCTTCTGTGTTGAAACCGGTGCAGCGTTTTACAGCAAGGAGAGGAAAAGCAGCTCACAGGCAGCAATGAGTTTAATGGGCTACAATCTTCACACAACATGGAAATTGAAATTGCAAAAGTGGCAAGAATATATTTGTTTCTAGTTCCATTGGGTCACCATATCCTCCAAGTGCCCAAAGGCAATTACCACATTCCAGCAGTTTCTATTCTTTCTATCCCAAGCTCAGCTGAACAGTCTCGTGGAGCAACCATCCCTATTTGTGCACCAGAACCAAATCCCTCCAAAATGAAGTGGGAGCTCTCTGTTGACATCAACAAACACAAAACCAGGCCCTAGTGCATTCGAGGGATGGCTTTGTTTTGCAAACAGATAGGCAGTATTTATCAAAACCACATCAAAATACATGCTGTGACACAAAAGCATAAATTATTTCTAAACAAACACACCCAGATATATAGTACCTTTTTTTTTTACACAGATATTTCCACTGAATCATCATTAAGAAGTGGGGCAGGGGGAATCTCTTCACTCTCAAAACCCCTATGTAGTACTATTCCCTTGGGAAACTCTGCTCGGAGAAGTCCTCTGGGGAGCAAACTACAGCTGTGTTACTAAAAAGAAATAGCTAGTACAGCTTCATATTTACAACAAAAAATTCTGCACTTAAAATGCAGAAGTGGTGAGAGAAAAATATTGTTAATACGTGTAGGATGGTGGGTTTTTTTAATGGGAAACTCTGAACGGAGTCATCACCAGCTACTCTGTAACCACAGCACACAACAGCTCGAAGTTGTCACTGAAGCTGCACAAACTAAAAAAAAAAAAAAAAAAAAAAAAAAAAAAAAAAAAAAAAAAAAAAAAAAAAAAAAAAAAAAAAAAAAAAAAAAACCTAAAAAAAAAAAATAATAAATAAAAATTGAGAAATAACACTGAAATTATTAAAGCCAGTTTAATGCCACTAATAGTGCTGACCTCAGAATCAAACTGGTATGTTAGGGCGCAAGAGGAAATACCCTACAGGAGTTTAAATTCCAATCCTAGCTCAGGAGTTTCTCTTAATATCAAAGAAGCTTCTTAGGAAAGCAAATGAAGTACATTACCTCTGGTAATGGTAACCATTTACTCCTTGAAAAGCCTTGAGAGAGCTCTCACGCAGGATAGCCTATGTTTTATTAAATCCTTTTGCATACTTTTATTTTCAGGTCATATAATCTGAAGGACAAAGTATTCCCTTAAACTTTTTAAAGTATTCTGATTTTATCAAGGATTAGTTGTTCTGATTCTTCAATAATTCAAGCTTCATCCTGAGAACGTACCATGTTTAAATGTGAGCAGCATTAAATCAGAACACATTTACAACATATTTCCATTGAATCCCCAATGCTCAGCACAAACCAACCACTGGCAATACAATCAACATTAAGAACCTCAATAAGATCTTCCATTATTTCCATTTGTTGTTTATACTGATAAAACCACTACATGATAAAAATATTATTAAAAATTTATTTAATTGTATAGCATGAAGATACAGCCCCATCTGCCTATAGGTAGTTACTTTTCTATTTAGAATATATAAACCAGAAAGAGAGAATTGGACTTTCCCTCTTAGGTCATTTTTTACAGTTATATCAAATAATAAGCTATTATTTAAAAGTTGTCTCCTAAAGTTGACCAGAAAAACGCTATCAGTAGATCAGCTAAGCTGTGCAGAAAGATGCCTTGTTTAGCAGATCATCCATTCCATATATTTAAAATAACTAATGATATATATAAATTATTTTAAAATAAACGTTAAAAAATTTAAAAACACGCAACTATCAAGATGCTTCTACTGGGAACCTCACACAATCACTTCAATCCTTATTTTGGCATCACACAAAGCAAATATGAGAACTTTACCCCAGACATTGTGTAGGGTCAGAGGACATAGGACAGTGGACACTGATCTCGAAACTGGGGCATGTTGGGAAATACATATGATGGAGGGACCAATAAGGAAAAGGAACTACAAGTGTAGCTCAAATTTCTGCTAATCACTGAGAAGACGGGGCTGCTTAGAAAAGTGATGCTTGACACAGAGACACATATTTCCCTCCGTTTGCCAGGCGAAACACGCTGCATTGTTTTCCTTCCTCATCATGATGTACCTCTCAATCTTCTCAACAGGAATGAACAATTCCTGATACCAAACTGCTCAATCAAACAAAAGCAGGCCTCCCCTGCTTAGCTGGTTTATTCCCTACCTGCTCTTACACTTGGAAAGGATTCAGACAAGAGCTACAAGAGCGATTAGAGCGCCTGGAAAAACTTGCCTTACAAGGAGAGACTACAGCTCAGTCTATTTAGTTCATAAAGGAGAAGGTTAAGAGGCAACCTGATCACAGACTATGAATACTTACACAGGAAAGAGAATGCAGAGAGCAGATGGGTATTTAATCTAGCAGAAAAGGGCGTAACAAGATCCAGTGCTTGGAAGCTGAAGCCAGTCAAATTCAAACCAGTTTATGCAGCATCAATTTTCAATGATAACAAAATAATAACCATTTTAACAACTTAACTAGAAAAGCAGGGGATTCACTGCCATCTGAAGCCTTTAAACAGGCATTGGAAATCCTTCTTTGATACACAACAGCATAAGGGGTTTGGCACAGGCCCTGGTAGAAGGGATGAGGCAAAGCCTCGAGTCAAGCAGCCCAGAGGGTGGGCTCCTCACTGGATGCTGTGTGGGTGCACTCGTGGGGCCTGAGCTGCTGAGAAACTTGGACCTGTTCATAAATGGCCTCATCCAACTCCACGACACTTGTCACAGGAACACAACAAAACCTCACAACCCAAAGTTTGCAGTTTGTATTGACACTGACATTCATGAACTTGTGCACAGGAAGATGCTGAAGTTCTAAGCCACGATACAGAAAGAGATTTGGAAAGGATCTTGGGTGGAAAAAACCCACATAAAACTCAGCCTAGCAGACACAAAAGATATGCAGTGATGCACATATCGCTGTCATACTGCTCCACAAGACAGCAGTTATTCATGTAAGTTCTGATCCACCAAAATATATTGGGCCATTCCCCTCCTGCAAAAGCAGCAGTTTCCCATCTGCAGCTGGGCCACGGTGCTGGTCCAGGGGGCCTTGCAGAAAAGCTGCACAACCCCCACATCTTCCTCAGTAGGGACTGACTTGTCTCAGGCAGCCATTCAACAGTTAAATATTACTGAGCTGCAAGGAAAAATACCATCAAACCAGTTTATATCTTACCGTATTTCCTCTCCATTCAAACTGTATTATTCTGCATACCATTTCATCACTTCACAATGCCACAAACTACCTTTTAATGCAAAACAAAGCTTTTCAATGTAAAGCCCCATATCGTAATCCAGAAGAACTTTCCTTATCTATTTCGACAGCAAATCTTTAGTGGCAACTACATGTTATTGTGTTTTAGGGATTGAGACTTTTGTATGAACATGCTGATTGTCTCCTTGAGACATATATAATCAGCATTTTGTGCCAAGAAACACTTAAGCCAACAGAGACTTATACCATTCAGCAATGCTGTTGGAATTGAAAATGTATATTTTGGCTTATTTCCTTAAGCCTGCGATAGCAGGAATTTCTTGGTTTTTTTTTTTATTTTTATTATTTTATTTTAACTTCATTCTCTTCTCAAACTCTCAGAGATTGAGCAAAAAGTCAAAACACATGTTCTGAAAGATAGCAGCAACACCGATAAAATAATTCACTCTGATACACCACCTAGCACTATCTAACACAGATCCCTCCTAGAATATGGACTTCTGCCTATGAAACTCTTTGGTCACTTCTGCCTCTGTCCAGGGCTGAAGAGCTGCGCCTGTACACTGTGTACTCACCAGCAGGCAGCTGTAAGAGTGGAAAGGGATGCACTTTTTTAGGTAAGCGAGTGGGTGAGCATAAATCTTATGCATCAGAAACAGAGCAAGCACCAAACCAAACAAGCGCCTATTTGTGTATTTCAGCAGTTCCCCAATGTCAGTTTAGTGCTTGGAGGAGTTGCAGGAGTAACATGTTCAGTATTCAAAGAGCATCCGCCACATTTGCTGCAACAGATATTTTTAACTCCCGTTTGCTCCATATGTAGAATGTGCAAATACACAAAAGAATGTCTTAATTGGTCCTGCTTTATATAAATGAATAATGGGCTAAATGGGTTGAAGTGAATGTCATATTTATCTCTCCACTGAGTAAAGACATGATGATTCAGAAACAGAGAAGCCAAGAGGATTCAGAGCCGTACTCACAAGTGGAATATATATCTCCTGTCAATACATTATGTATTCCATTTCTACTACAGCCCCCTAAAGGCACAAATAGAAAAAGAGAAGCAAAATCTAAATGTTTCATTTCTGCTCAACATACATTCATGGATGTGGGAGGTTTTTATCCTTGCTTTCAGGACTTAGGAATCAAATCTCTGGAGCTCTTTATTTTACTGAGTTTTTGTAAATACTAAACTCTCCAGTGTTAGTTTCATCACTTGATATTACCATTGCCAAAAGACATTTTATATTCCTAGGAAGCAGAGGCACAAATAACACAGAAAAGACCTGAACTCGCCCTTGCTCACTTGAGCAATCCCACCCAAGCCAACAGCTCTAGTCTGCAGCTGCAGCATCTTTCCAATTATGCAGAGGTACTTCCTACTAGGCATTGGAAAGCATGTCAGGAAAAATAAAAATCCTTAAAGCATTGGGTTTTTTTTATCCTGCTTACATGCTTCCCTATACGGCTACTGATCAAAAAATCTATGTAAACAGCACAGGAAAACATATTTTAAATCCTCCTCTTAAAAATACAAGCATTGCCAAAGAGCTCCAAGAAAAATAAAAAGCAAGGTGTGCAAGACTGGGCTGATATTTTGATTCTGCTGATTCTGGAAGCTGATATTTTCAAGTGCTGCTGGTCTGGTTGGATTTTATAATTATACTGAGCAGAAAGCAAGTCTCCCCTGCGCTCACCCTGCCAGGCAGGGAATCACTTTTAGGGCTGCTGGAAAAGTGGAACATCTCATTTCCATTAATCTGGCTCATAGCTTCAGATTCATAGATGGCATTAGCAGAGCACTGCTTTCAGCCAGAGTGGAAGTTCAGCCTTGTGTTTAACTCTGCATTAACTTGAGCATGACAGAGTGAAAATGCAGGAAAGATGGCCAAAAAAAAAAAAAAATCATCTGGTAATATTTTTTCAGCAGAAGAAAAAGCTTTACAAAATGTATAGGTTCAGTTATTCCCAAAGCAGTGTTTTGTTAGTAGCATAGTTGTGCACACAGTGCCATGGCTGGAGGATCTGCCTTGCCCACGGCAAGTAAGGTAAAGCCTCAGGCACATGTAATTTAAAATTCATCTCTACTCTAGCAGACAGCTTCAGACCAGCACCTATGTTTATTTTATAAATACAGCACTCTCAATTTGCATTCCTGTGGTCCCCAGGAGCTAACACCAAAACCATCTCATGTTTGAGATGTGTTTAAGAAAATAATGCACAATTGTGTCTTTAAAATTCATCAGCACGGGTTGCAAAGGATCCCTCTGTGCTCCCACATCAGTCCAAGCCTGCAGTCATTTCCTTCTGAACACTGTGGAGCACCTCCCATTCCAAAGTGGCATTGCTGGCAGAAGGGATTTGCCAGACCGTGCCCAAGCCAATAAAACATGTCCCTCACAGCATTTATTTTAAACAGTGGTTTTTAGTTAAGAGGAAAAGAAGGTTCCCCAAACTTCAGTAATTCTTGACTCATCAGTTACTGAAGGTGAGCCGACGCGTGGTATTTGGGGGCAAATACCTTATTGCATTCCATTACCTTAGTCCTCACAATATTAAATATTTAAAAACAGTAATTGTCAGTAATGACTGTTCCTGACAAATTCAAACTATCAGTTTCTATTGGGAGCGAAATTCAGAGTGGGGGATGGACATCAAGCTGGCATATCTTACTCCTGCTGAAACAGCAGACCACGAGCTGCCCTCAGTCACCTACGGGCAAGTATTGCCAGTAACAAAGGACTTCCACATGGACCAGAGAAGAGAGCTCTGGCCTAAATGCAACTGTCCTCAGCAAATGATGAATTCTTTTTGTACATTACACCATTCAGATACAACTAAAGGTCCTCAAATCCCACCAACTTCCCTGTAAAGCCACAATTAGATCTTTCACCTCACTGTGACTTACAGATGGAAACTGTAAGTTACTTCTTACAGTAATTGCAGGTTACTGTAAGGAGTAAAGAAAGGTCAGCTCTAGTAAACTGCTTAATCAGTTGAGCATAATATCAGTCATGAGTATTTTTGTTGACACTTCAATATTTTTCCTTTTAAAATATAAATCTTGGACAAAAAATATACGGTACAATCACCTATTAATTTCTATACAGCATATTACTAGGTAAATAAAGTTAGTGAGTTTAGAAGACGCCGTTTTCCAAGCACCATTTACAGATGAATCTTGATTTCTAAATGAAAAGAAATGCCTGACACACCACAGTAACATACATTATCCACCAGATCGCCCCAGTTGGGTTCTTAACCATAAATAGTCGGACAGCACGAACAAAGGTCAATGGGTGAATTTACTGCTGGATGACTCCATAAATTACTAATTCAGAACACCTAAACCTCAAACTATACCTACAGGCATTTGAGACAAACAGAATATCACAGTCTCTGTAACAAGGGAAGACAAGTGAAATCTGGTCTGATTGAGTGTTTGACAGAGATGCTTCATTTTTTGAAACCTAAAGTATAAATACTATCCCAGAATGAAAATTTGCACCAATTGCATAAGAGACTAATAAAAATTATTTTGCCAGCTACTGCAAAACTGTTTAGGACAATTAGTCATAGGTAAACACCTGAAAGAACCCAAAAATTAATTTGGGTTTTTATCTGAACAGATGCTCTTAGAAACTACGAACTGGTATCTCAGGGAGTAGGCTCATACATCTAACACCTGCTAGAAGCTGGCTTGCTGTGTAAAACAAAATCATATAAATGAAAAGGACAAGGACAGAGTATCAAATAAGTTATTGTGTACCCAGGATCTGGATGTAGTGCAGATTTGGGTAAGTCCTTAATTGGTTTATTCAGCTGTAGCTCAGATGCTGAACAGTTTCAACTCCACCTCATATGTCAGGCTCTGGTGCTCATGCCCCTATCAAGATGCACTAGCCTGAGATGTCTGTGACATCCAAAAAACCCTGTATAGTAACCCAAGAACAGGACTGTTCAGCATTCAATAATTACAAGGATTTAAAAGCATCTTTCCTTTTTTTTTTTCTTTTTATAGCTATGTATTTGCTGAAGGTGAGGCAACAGTTTATAGTTTTTAATCCATTTTAATTCCCCTGCATCCATGAAAGCCGAGGCCAAATTCAGAGGGTATCAGGAAAATTGCTTTATTTCTGAAGAACACAGCAGGAGAGCTCAGATTGAAAGAGGAAGCCAAAAGAGGAAACAGGAGATTCAGCCAAGGGTGTTGTACAGCAAATGAACTATTCAAATTCCCAGAATAATATTTGGTTATTAACTGTACTTACATTATAAGAAAAGACATTATGTATGCTGATGGGACTTAAGATCCCTTCTAATCCCTTGGAAAAGCAACTCTCTCTTTCTTCAGCTCTGCATTTGGCAAGAAAAGAAGATATAAGCAATGGGATGAGGCTGGCTTGTGCTCTAGCACTCTGTGCAATATTTGCTTCCACTGTTCCACTAGCAGTTAATACTGCATTAGACTTTTTAATTCTAGAAATACACACAAGAAATAAGGTGGTAGTCCACTCTAAACATACAGGCTTCCCTTGTCCCAAAGAACAAAGTGGGGGAGCCCAAAGGTGAATCATTTCAGCCTGAAATTCATTTCATTGTCTACATTTTTCCATGGAGAGAGTCCATGGGATCAGACAATCAAAATTCAGCAAGAGGAGCCACGTCCTAAGTCTTAAGGAGAAATGTATTCAAAGCGACAGAAGAAAATGTTCATTTTGGAATATCTTTCTGTAAATAGCTCCCTAAGTCCCCATATCCATACACACCTCCAGGTCCCCATGCAGTGTGACAAATTACTAGGTCAACCATTTGTTTCAGCAGTTGGTGGAATCAAAGGTTTTTAAAACATTCAAAACGCAAACAGCGATGCCCCTCAGGTTACACCCCTCACTGTGTCAAATTCAGGCATTTGTCTCATCCTTCACTCTGGCTTCATCAGGCCATATTTTTGTGTACACTCCAAACACATCCATGCAACAGCCTAACTAAAGGTTTTTCCCAAGTAGCACTGGCTCTCCATGAATTAATTCCCATGCTGGGAAATAGTGCTGCAGGTCTCCTTCGAACAGAACGACATTTCCAGCGGAGTCCAGCTGCCGCAATCTACCCTGTGCAGATGGACTAATACATTCCTTCATGGGTATTATCTGACTTGCAGGGCCAGAAAAGCAGGGGAATGTGTAACAGACTGAGCTCTTGCCACATTGTGAGAAAAGGTAAATTGTCAACAAACATTTCCTACATCTGATATCTTTTGTATGGAGAGCTACGCTTTTAATAAAGAAGCAGCTGCCACTGCTGAACGATTAATCAATACTGGTAAGCTGACATCTTAAGAACTTGCTGAACTAAAGCTTTTCTTTTCCTCCTGCATTTACAAATAAAGTGCTCACTATTTGACTAAAGCCTGTCTACTTGACTGGAAAATATCAGAGTCCTATTTAAATGACATTTGCAGAGAATGAGATTTTATCCTGGTCGCTGCTCCTTATCGCTAATAATAACATCAGATTAGTGGATTTAGGCCAGCCGAGTAGCAATGCCTTTTCTGATCCCTTCTTAAAGCAGCTCTTTCCATCTGTCTAGCCAAGCTTTCCTCTGCTTGTATGGGCCAACGATTAAGTCTTAAATGGAGCTTCAATTGATACCATGTGGGATATCTATACAGAGGTTCATTGTGTTGCTAAATTCCAGCCAAGACATTTATCAACTCTGACTACTGCTTACTTCAAAAGAGCAAAACACCTGGATATTTACAGGTATAAACATTCCTATGGCCTTTTGCCTTCTTGAATAAGTGCAATAATTAGGTAATTCAATTTAGAAAACGCACGCTTTGCTCTAAGATTTTCCAAATAAGATAGAGGATCAGACACTAAGCTCACATCAAATAACATGACTCAGCTGAGTGCTGCAGAACACAGGATGCACAATTTTCTGCACAGATTCGGAATCTGTCCCACCACCTATCAATTAATGGGTGACTCACACTTCAGCACAGTGTGGCTTGTCAGCAACAGCGGTTTTCAGTCAGGGCTTTAGAGGTCATGACTGAGCAATGTGGACACTGGCAGAAAATAAACTGCACACAAACACACACCATATACACTCACAGCACAGTACAACCTTTTTAAAGGCCCATTGTTGGTTTTGTCATCATTCCTTTTATTAGTAGCCGAGTTTAGCGGCATAGGCAAGAAGTGAAATCCAAACGCCAAATACTCTCAGTAGAAATTACTAAAGCCAATTATAAAGTAAATCTGGTTTATTTCCCCTCCTCTTTTTTGCGGTTTTTAGTTAAAAGGTCATTTTGTATTCCTAGCAAGTCCACTTACAGTACGTTAATAACTGACATTTCCTCTTCTTAATATATAATGCAGACCTGACAACTGCTGTGCACCAAAGATAAGATGTGAAACCAGCAGTTCTCATAAGAAACCAGTGTTTCTAGATCATGCAAATCTCCTAACTCCCGTGCTTGTTTAGTTTTTAGCAAGGTCTAGCCCATTCCTAACCCCGATCAAAAAAGTGTTTCCACATGGCAGTCAGACTCATGCCAAGTACAGCTACACACAGAAAGTTGCCTGACTTAATCAAGCAATGGTGGAGACATGAAATGAATATTTAGCAAGGTCAAAGTCAGACTGCTCTTTGAGAAGCAGCAATTGCTGACAGTTGAATGAACAGCACACATATCTGGGATCCTATTTTAATACCTACATATTTTCACTATTTGTCATCCTGTTAACAAAACTGCATTAAAACACAATATTAGAAATCTAAGAACATTTTCATGGAAAGGATACAGTCTACTGTATATTTATGCATGTCATAAAGCCCATAATGTATCTTGCATGAAACCATTTATCTTCATTTCATAGGGTCACAACAAGTACACACTACTTTTCCTTCAGGAAGCCTGTGGCACATTGAGCCAGGCATCAGTCATAATAAGAAGCAAAAAGACAAACTTATTTCATTAAAAAATGGTGCATGAAGTAAAATGGAAAACTCCAATTTTTTTAATTAACAGGATTGCGAGCATCGCTTATCTTTGAAAACAGCAAATTGGAATTAATCACATTTCAAGACCAAGTTAATATTCTCTCCCTCTTCTACAAAATGACTGTGATTGATCTAAATCTAGTTATTTCAAGCAAAACTAGGTTAAATACTGCAGATCTTTATGACCACACAGAAAGCATTATCATGGTAGCCTATGCTGTTGTATTTCTGTTGCTGGGTAAGCCGCAGTGAGTCCAATCACAACTCATCAAACCAGGGGGAAAAAAAAAACTCTCCAAACCTTAAGAACAGAACGTTTGCCCGGTAACTTTTTTACAAGAACAAATTACTGAGCTGCCTGACCGTCCAGGTCCAGCAACAGCGTCATCCATCACACCCCCTTCTCTCCTTGGAGCACAGGAGGGCATGGCAAGCCAAGGGCAACCCACCCACCCCACTCAGCAGCAGCACAACTCCGACATCCACGTGCTGCTCCCGGGTCTGACTGCCACCTCCACATCTGGAGAGGGCCACTGAACTACGGGGGGTTCCTATCACAGGGTCTTTCATGCTCTCCTTCTTGCAGAGTGCAATAGCAGACCACCACATCCAAGCCAGGTACAGCCAGGATCAGCAGGTACCAGGGATGTTACTCCATGGGTAAAGATGTTAATCTTTAGGCTTTAGGAGATACTTGAGGTCTCTGAGCCTGGACAACTCCACATGCCCTCAAGTGCACAGAACTATGAGAAATTATGCCCTTTTTGAAAACATATATATATATATATACACACATCTATATCTGTGAATATAACATCCAGTAATTTCCGTGAATTACCATGTACTGAGACATGCTGGTATCTCAGTATGGCTATAAACCATTCTAGCTCTGTGACCATTCAAAACACTGTTAATGTCTCAGTAATTTGAGATAATGAGGAGTAATAACAGTATAATAAATTACGACAAACATAATTGTAAACCTTTTTTTGATTCATACGTTCTTTTGTGCATATGCATAGACCGGAGCTTCTTCAGAGCTCTGCTACCAATATTTAACATCTCAGTTCAATAGCCTGATTTCAAGGTTTATCAACTCTCTGAAGCCAACGTGAACAAAGGCCATATTTGTTCCCACATCCAAAAAAAAAAGAGCTATGTGCTGTCAAAAGAGTAATCTATACACCACCCAAACTGACAGTAAACACCGGATTTACTGAGAAAAGCTGGTGACTGGATATTTCTGAGATGTAAATGACATCTGATTTGGTGAGCCTTCGAGTTAGGAACTGAGAGCACAACTAACCATTTCTCTGCTCAGACTCTGCCAAGATTTTTTCTGCCCCCTAATTCAGTTTTGTATAAAATCTTAAAGAACTTCCTGCTAGTAAGAAAGCAATTGCAGGGTATGTGGTTATATGAAGATAATCAGATTCCTAAGGGAGCAGAGGTCCTAATTTATTTTTTTTTTTAAATCCTCAGGGGAGTGATTTTCTCACAACACTCACACCCCCCCCAACCCTATTGTGTCTTACTGCTTAATTAGCTACCAGATGAGATGTAGTTCTGTTTGCACCAACTTTATGTCTACTGTAATTGCCCTGAGTTGCAGTTCCAAGAAGAAAAAAATTGATCAAATAACTACATATATTTTGTTTGATTAATCATGAAAAAATCATTAAGGGATTAAAGTGAAACCATTTTGCTCCTGTTGATCATGTTCAGCAATTTGAAATTATTTTATGATCCTGATCAATGTAATTAATGAGAATGGCTGTTAATTAGTTACACTAGCAGGTGGGCCATGTAAAATGTATTCATTTAATGTCACAGAATATCACACTATTAGAATTTGGGTTGATTCTGTAGCTGTCACAGAATAAGAGTTTAAAAAAGTGCACAGGACCACGGTCTTTGAATTTTCAACACACACACACCATACAGACACACGTGCACACTCAGTCACACAATACTGCTGCCATAAAGGCTCCACAGACACAGCTGTTTGTAGATTTAGGACCATAATCAAACATTCTTCTTCTTGTGGTTCTCGTCCTTAGGACAAGTCCCTACACCACCTCACAGCAAACCCTCCTCCCGGTACATCAGGAGCAAAACAGGTTTCAAAGTAACTCGGGCTCACTCTCATCTGGTCCTTTCTAGTCTCTCTCTAAGAATAGGGCTTTTTCCAAGAGAAATAACCTCTTGGGTGTGAGCTTGAGACAGACAATAAAAGTGTTAACTGCTCAGCAGTGCTGTGTAGCTAATTAGCAGTATTACAAGTTTAAGACTGATTTTGATAATCATGGGGCCTTTTAGGGATCCCCATCCCCAAGGAAAAGAGGCAGATTACCACTTTTTCTGTCTTTGAGAAGGAAAAACAAGCAAACAAACAAACAAACAACAAAGTGAATTGTGGAAAAACATGTGTATTTATATGGTGGGATATGGTTCAGGTTTGCATTTCCTGTAGGACCAGAGCAGGCAGTATAACATTACTCAAACTGAGGGAGTAACACTCCTAGAATTCCTCTCCAGCCAACTTACAGATTGGGTCTAAACACTCCAGCAACTGGAGAGAACACAGAGCCTCACAAAGGCAGAAGCTATTTCTGAAGCATAAGGGTCTGTTTAAAAGACAGCTCAGAGAAAGGGAGGCCTGGGCAGGACACGGGCAAGAAGAGGGGATCCACCATTTCTGAACACAAAACTTCTGCCCCTCTTTTTCCAACAAGAACTTGGTGACAATCAGTGACAGCCCCCCTGCTCTGCAGTCTTGTTTCTCCAGGCACCTACAAACGTTTTCCCCTTCTCTCTTGTGCTATATTCTACCCTTAATATGTACATGAGCTTATGTACAGAATCTCAACATAACACATATTTGGCTATACCTTTTAATTACACAACCATATTGCTGTACTAAGACATAACTACACCTGACAACCATTAAATTAAAACTACTTTAAAAAAAACACATATGGCCCTGGGGTTGAAAAAAACCCCACAGTCAATCAAACATTCACAGGTCATCCTTAAATATCAAAATGACAAATGCACTAGAAAGAAAGAGAGATTTGAACTTACTCGAATATCCAAGATAAGAGACTCCAAAGGCAGAAGTGGTTAACAGGAGAGTTCCCAGCCACACAACTAAACATGCAGCCAAGTTGTGTTTGCTGTTGGTAGGGAAACTCCAGGTGAGCTTGAGCTCCTGATCAATCCCTGACATGCTGGGTCAGTCCACGGCTCTGAACTACACTGTTTGCAGAAGGCTTTTCTCACTATTATCATCAGAAAGAAGGCAAGGGTTGTCTCCCTTTGAAAGAGGCTGACATATCAGCGAAGGAAGAGAAAGCAGAGCAAAACTACTACGATAAACCTCCGGGGTGAGCAATTCTGCAAGAGCCCGTTTCTAGCAGGACTCAAGTTTTAATGGCTGTGACCCCCTCACCATCAAGGGCACTGGCTGTAAGAGCAAGGGCTATGTTTTAGAGAAAGTACTCCCCAACAAAAAGAACAATTCCCTATTTATAAAAGGAGAAGGGGAAAAAACCCAAAGCAAACATCACCATTGTTTCTGTAACATCTTAATGGTAATCTCAGTGGAGTGGATCCAGATCCTGTGGAATCAGCCTCAGTCTTACCTGCTGGTTCCTACACTAAATATTCCATGTACTTTACTGTCGGCTTGAGCCAGTGTATATTGGCCTCTTCAGAGGAAAGAAAATTGGTGTCGGCAGCCTCCTGAGCACATTTTAATAATCAGCCTGATCATGGGTGCATGGCAGCTGCTCGATTGATGGTGTTAGACAGCGAATAAAGAAAGATGCCAGCAGTGCCCTCAGATCTGACATAACGAGGGAAACATCAGTCATTTGGCTAAAAGGCTCATAAAGGCTCCATCAGCTGTGACACAGGAGTCTGTCTTATGCAAAGCTAATGAGGAAATGTGGCAGTGTTAGCATTCTCTTTAGACAGTAACAAGTTGCGAGTGAGCTGCATTTCAGATGAAAAATTCAGCTGAAAACAGGGCAGTTTTCACAATCTTTGCCTAAATAATACGCTGATGTCTGGGAAAGACTGTTAGAAAGGAAAAGATTTTGAAAGGGTTTTAGGACAGCCATTC
Source organism: Empidonax traillii (assembly GCF_003031625.1). NCBI lineage: Eukaryota > Metazoa > Chordata > Aves > Passeriformes > Tyrannidae > Empidonax > Empidonax traillii. The sequence continues at coordinate 692,278 of NW_020955295.1, read as the reverse complement.
CCAATGCCAGTAGCCTGTATATTGATTCCCAATTGACACCGCGTGTACATAAGGCTTAGCTCATCTGATTAGATTTTGACCATCCTCACCACGGATCTCAGACTCACACAGGCTGCTATTCCTCCCTTTTATGCTGGGAATGACTGGGTGTCGAGTGGTCACCAATTAACAAAAACTGGGCACGAACAGGGCTTTCTAATTGATCGACACAGACCTGAAGGGAAGTAGTGGAGGCACAGCTGCATAACCCAGCCCTGCACTGGCCTGCTGTTTTCAGCCCCTCAGGGCTTGGGAAGCAGCAGTTTGGAGTCATTTGAGAACACTGCCCATCTCTCCTATGTGAATATTTTAAAGCAGTTGTTCTCCAGGAGGGTACAAGCAGCTAACCCTGCCCGTGTATTGGGTTGCAGGTCTAGCCTGTGAGCAAAGCATACCCTGGAGCTGTCAGAAGGATTGCTCTGGAGGGTAAGGTAACAGAAGGGAAGTGGGGAAGAAGAGACTCTCAGGTGAACTTTCAGTCAAATTTCCATTTCTAACAACTTCTCCCATTTCAGTTTCCTAGCATGCTGATATATTACACTAATTATAAAAATGACCTTCTCCCCTTGTACATTTTTTCTTCCTACCACTGCTCCAGTCAATAGATTTACAGTCTAATGTTATTTCTGTGTATGCCATAAGAGCCATTCCAACAGCAACAGGGCATTATGAAAAAAAGCAGTCAAAAGGTAATTAGAAATCTTGCTGAAATGTTATGTTTGTTACGTGAGGATTACAATGAATGATTCAATGAGCCTCAAAGTTCATCCTTAACATTGATAAGTGGGTTTCTGCCAAGAAATGCACAGCTGGTGACAGCAGGGATTCAGGGTTTGGGAGGGACACACACTTCTAAGGTGAAATTGGAGACAGGGATTAGAATTGGAGAAAACAAAGGAGGCCTTTATTCCTGGAAATGTTAAAGTCATTTTTCAGTGGCAAAGGAAATGCCATTTTTATAGCACATACCTAATCTTTCCCTTAGTTTTGATAGCAGATGTTTAGTTATATAGGTACAAAGTGGGATTCCAGTGCTAGAACAAAAGAAAAGACCATCAGGTTTTCTGGCTGTCCCTCAGGCACAGCAGCACCGTGTCTCACTGGGCTATGGCCTTGCATGTGCCACTTCATCTACCTGTACCTCCAAGCCCCACGTTAACAAAGCAACAGAAAAATGAAATATTGATAAGCAGGGTTAACTTGGTGTACAAAGAGCTGTCAGAACAGAGACCCCAGCACGCTGGAACTGCAGATGCACCAGAATTACCCACAGGTCTTCACATCCTATTCCAGACTTCCTATTAGTCTTAACGTCCTATTCCTTCCCAAAGAGACACTGCTAATTGCAACAGTAATATACAGTGTAACCTGCCTGCAAAAGGCAATCTGCTAAAATAACAACTCCTACGAGGTTGTTCCCAAGCGCTCTCAACTGCTCTGAGTAATGTTTCATTTTTCTTAGAGGTCCAGCTCAATTGCATTTCAGCAGTCCTCTGAATGACCATTTACAACAAGTTTCAAAATAATACTCGTGGATTGCAGCTGCTATTAAGGTTAATTAATTAACATTTCTGAAGACTGTTGAGGTTCTTGAATGAAAGGTTACACAGTGTATATCAGTGCTTCGCTGATACTAGATGAGAAAAAAAATACACTTCTTAAGAAAATTAATTCTCTGGACTCTTTTTAGACTTCTGTGCTGTAAACTAACTTTGTTTAGTTGCTTTCTTTGTAGTAATGACTTACAGACCCTAATTCCTTTCCTGGGAAGAGACTTCAAAATTGCACCAGCACTTTGGAGCACCCTGTGAGCATCAGACAGTTACACTGCAAATGGTCTAAGTGCAAAATTTTTTAACAATAGGGCTTTATTTCTGCTGAAAGTTAATATCACTGAGGTATTTCACTGTTATCTAGCTCCACTTGCACTTACATTTGCTTGGTAATGTGGCTTTGCCAAGTTATATTAATATAAATTATAGATTATTGTTTTGGGACACTTTTTTTTTTTCCTCCCCAGCTTGAATTTTAGAACTACACAATTTGTACGTGGTATTATTTGCAGTTTACTTGCTACAATGTATCTGCTATAACCACATTGCCATTTAGTATAATGTATTAGGTTAAGGGTATATACTGCCTAGCTTGTGAGAAGCCAGTGAAATTTTTGTGAGAAATAAATGCATGCCCTAAAGCCATTCCTGCAAAAATACTAAATGGTAAACAATTACAATGCTTATGCTAAGCCCTGTGTTAACAGCTGCATGTATTACAGACTGACACACCGAACACTGATACAGCAGTGGCGGTACAGGACGTATTTAAAACCATATTTCAAAGCTTGTAGCATGCCAACATGCAAATTAATAAATTCCTCTTTCCAAATGTCACCGGCACGGTGATTTCCTGCCAGCCGGAGCGTCGTTCTCCTGCAGCAGTAAAAGTAACACAGTCAATCTCCTCTGAATCCTATCTCCCCTGCTTCCTGCAGGGTCCCTGGGAGTTTATGATTCATATTCTGAAAGCTGTATGCAGCAGCCCTTTGGGGATATATATTAATGAAGAAATTTTCTCAAGCCAGAGCTGGCTCTTTATTGGAGTACGAAGGGTACAGTCTGTTCTGAGCGGCTTTTTAATTTCTCATAATTAACCCTGCCAGAATTAACATCGGTGGCACCACTGACAGCAAATTAAAGAAGCCACATCAGCAGTGTTAAAGTTTTTTCTGCCTTCCCCTCTCCCTCCTCCCCTTTTCAGCCCCCCCCCATTTTCTGTGTGTTTAAAGAAGAAAGTTCTCAAAGTCTGACAAGACGATCATCCTGTCATTGCACTAAGAGCCCTGCTGGGATAGGTATGATTAGAGCATTTTCAGACTTCCCTGCCGTTAATACCAAGCTATTTCAGCTCTTAACTGGCCACGTGCCATGTAGATTTGTGGCAAAGAACCATGGTTTCAGTTTCTTTCGCTCCATGAGGTACAGTGGCTCACCTGATCTCCACTGTGAGTGATGGAACCAAGATCTAAAGCCCTCTGCAGCATTCAGATGGTTTCTTCTACTGACAATGTATTAAAAGCCAGATCAGCTGTGCTTTGAATCTCTTTAATCTAGCTTCATACCAGCCCCTTTTACACAATTCTGGGCAGATGATGAAAACATACTATGAACACCAAGATACCCAAACAAACATGTTTTTTCTTCTGTTAAGCCAGAAATAAATGTGTTAAGTTTTGATATTCCTGCAGCCACTTGAACTGAATTTCAGAGAAGGCGAAAAGGGACGGGCCAGCAGTATATCCTGTCTGATTTTCTCCACTGCATGTCTGAGAGGAGAAAGGGATCTCAGAGAAAGCCCAAGGTGGTAAGTGCCATTATAAGAATCACAGTTCAAGGCCCCCTTGCCCTGCAGGAGTGCTCTGAGCACCAAGGCTCTAGAGGTCAACACTAGATTGGCTTACACAAATATTTACCCCGTTGTTTGATCATTTGCTGAAAACTGACAAATTATCAAGTTGAAAGGTCTAACAAAGGTGAGATGTGTTATGACTGCTGCTGTTACAGTCACACACCAGCCTATCATGGATGAAGTAAAAAAAAAAATGCTCCCCATTCACACACGTACCAATTTCTGCGGAAATCATATTTATTGACCCACTTATTCCCTCACTCTAATCACTGCCTTTCTTTAGCAATAAATGAAACTAATGGTCATGGTCACCCTGCTTTCTGCAGGAGAGAACCAAAGGCACAAACATCTTCCCACAGGGCCATGCCAGGAGATGGTAATTTTAAAGCCACCAGGAGAACTTCCAGTACTACCCTGCTACTCCGGACATGCTTTGGTTCATCCTGCCTTCTTCCCAGGGGCCCAGCATTGCATCCAACTTAGAATTTCCAAGTGTTAAAACGTTTGCCCAGACTTCAAAACGTCCCTGTAAACAAAGATGCAAATTTTGCAGACTGTGGTATGTGAAGTGTCTTCCACCGATTACCTGGTATGATGCTACCGTAAAACGTCAATCTAAAAAGCCCAAATCCACAAAGCCAATAATGTTTTCAGAGATTTGATAGCTTAAGGCCAAGAGCAGGGATTTCCATCAACAGGGGGTAGAAGTCAGGGAGAACACAACGGCTCTGAGCAAGCACGTGACGGCTAACAGAGGTGCACAGACACACTTCCCTCCACAAACCACAGATTGCACTGAAAAACACTGCAGTTGGTGTAGCGTTGGAAAGGTGCCAGCGCAACCAGAACGATGATATGCTCCTTGCATTGTCATCTGACTTGATAGGCACTGCTCGAACACAATCTGTGAGCAATTTCAGTGTGCCACAGAGACCACCAGAGGGAAGGAATCTGATTTACATTCAGCGGTCTGAAAGGTCACAGCAATGATGGTGCTGCAGATTACTTGCAGATATGACAGCAGCATCAATTGCTTGAGACTATAACATTAAGTGTTTGTGTGTGTCTCGGTATATAAAAATATATGTACAGTTCTGTGAGGAGGAAGCTAAGCTGCTAAATAACTTTCTGCATTAAAGCTGAGAGGCAACTGGGTTTTTGCGAAAGCTGCCATTAACTCAGACTTCTTCTGTGATTAGGGAAGCACAACAACACAGAGGGAATGAGTTTGGGATGTAATGGTACCCTGAATGTTCACAGTGGAAGCAGGAAGGTACGCAGCACCACCATACTGGACTCCTACCTGAAAGGTAGCAGAAAATGAGGAGAGCCAAACATGCCCAGAAGACAAGCTCTTCAGTTGGTTACAATTCCCGTGTAACTCAGGCTGCTTTTTTTGGAATGTCAGTTTGGGTAATCAGTAAATTGTTCTACATGCAGCTGCAGTCCTGGACCATATTCTTGTCCCCCTTTAACTTCTCTGATCTCTAAAAGTCTCAGCATTTTAATTAACTCCCTGTGACTCTTCCCAGCAAACACCACAGTTGAGAAGATTATCAACTGCAGGGGATTTCTGGGGTTGAGTATCCAAAGTCCTTGGGTAATTATGAGAGGTTTCCAATAGGCAGCTTATATTCGCACATCTTTCTGAGTTGGCCCTCTTGGTTTGATTTATTTATTATTTTTGTTTCATTTTATTTATTTATTTATTTCTATCACTAGCATACATCCTTTTAAAGGTCTACCACTGGTCAACTCAGCTAGGAGTGCTGTAGCATAATAAGCCAGGAAAGAGGGAATACACATGAAAAGAAACTGCCAAACAGTGCTCAGAGCAACTGGGAAGGTATTTAGAGCTTAGTGTAGAAAAATCTCTGAAGCCATTTGTTCTGTTTGGCTGCAGTAAAAGAAACAACAACAAGGACACTGAGGTATCAACCAAGGGCTGCAATACAAATCACAGGAAGCAAAATGATTTCTCTAATAACTCATTCACAACTGCATTTCTGTCCACAGCTTTAAGAATCACACAGATAATTTTACTGTAGAGGAGGTGCAACTCCAGGGACCTTGACTCACCTTGGGTACTTAAAAATCTCATGTCAAGACGGGCCAACGTGACTGAATTTATTCTTGCTAGGAAAGAGACAACTTTGAAATGACTGAGCAGAAATATTTAATTTCAGATTAGGAAAAATTTTAATATAGCACAGAGATGGGGGAGATGGGGAGAACCTGTTCATTACCTGTTTAAATGAAATAAAGAAAGCCAAAACTGTAGGCATCATTTCACATTTGGAAATAAAGAGCCAGTATCTGCTATCAGTGACAGCTATAAAAGTCTCACTGACTTCAATGAAAGCTGCAAGTGTGCATCTAATTGAGGAATCTGGATCACAAAATGTAAAGAAAAATCATTTTGCTTAGAGAGTAATGAATATGCCATATTATGCTGCCAAGTAATATTATTGCCATGAAGTCTCAATGAGTTTATGGAACAGATTGATATTTTTATTAGTAGAGAGTAGATTGAAAGAGAGTGACAAAACAAAATGAGGATGAAAAAAGGTAAAAGAAAGCAGGCTTACTGGGCCAAATGGCTTTTTCATGTGCATAAATTGCTACGTGTATTTCTAATTAATTTCCCAATTCAAACAGACAGAAATAAAAAACCAGAGTGTTGCTGTGAACTCAGGAGAGACTCTGTAGACTTGGACAAATAATACTATAAAATGGTTTATGAAACCAGAGGGTTTATGGTCTATAAATAACTTCCATGTATTTTTATTCTTTACACGTACAATATTACTGAGGACTGGATGATAGCTTTTCACTGCTGCCTGGTTGACTTCTTCCACATACACACCCAAGGTAATGACGATATTGATCCTGAAGAGACATTTTTTTGAGACAGATAAAAAAGCCACACAACTGAACTAATAGAAAGGGCCTAGCAACTTAGTGGTAAAGCTGTGGTCCTCTAAGTGAATAGCAATTGGCTGTACAGTTTAAAACCTACATTCTAATAACTTCAGGGGTCTGAGATGAAGAAGAAAAAAAAAAAAGAAAGAAAAAAGAGTAAGACATCTAAAAGATGACTTATGGCAGTTAGTGCCTTTAACAGCCTTTTAGATGGCTACCATATAAATTTTTAGAAATCCTAATATTATTTAAGTAAAAAAAAAAAAAAAAAAAGATACACGTATTCGTCAGTGTAAACAAGATACTCACTAAAAAAATGCTTCTGATCTTTAGGATTTACAGCATGCTCTTTTTTTTGGCTAAATGTGCAATTCAAAACGTGCCTAATTCCTAAAATCCATATATGTGACACTGCCTAGGTTTCCATGACTACTGCTCTGAAAACCATATTAATTATTCAAGAGGTCCATGCCATTCTCCCTGCGTTCCATAAGGAATGCTGGGAAGCACTGTCTGCCTTTATCGAGTAATACAGATATTTAAAAGGACTGCATCACAGCCTCTAAACACCACAGATATTTTCTTGCAGAACTATGACATCTGCATGATAGGTCCCATAAATATTATTCAAACAGTCCAGTGCATCAGTACAAAAAGGGGAAAAAAAAAAAAAAATAAAAACCAAAACCAAAATCCCCAAACCAGAAAAACTCTACTCCTTGCTTTTTTTCTTCTATATTTCAACAATCTTCAAAAAGGTGCTTTAATTCCAGCCTGTTTATCATCCTGATATAATCCTATTTTAAACAAAGTCAACTGGCTTGCATGCAGGAGGGATTAGTTGCCTGTGTTTTTCTAGAGGATATAGTTTCAAATTGTGAAACTTAACGTTAAATCAAATTTCTCACATCAGCTGTGACTAAGCAGCTGTTTGCCATATCTGTTGATCTCTGTATGTTTTAATAACCATAATCAGCGCAAGGAACATTCTTTGCAGATAACATTATCAAAACACAGTGTAACAAAGTGAGGAATGTCGGTGTCGGAGCGGCACATACCACCGCCGACGTCCTGTCACAGCGGAGCCATCAGTGCCAATCACCCCAGAGCGGCTCCGGCGCATTACAGGGGCCAATTACTCAAAGGCAGAGAAGAAAGGGAAGCGGGCCAGACCCTCTTCTAGTGGGAGCAAAACAATGGAGTTACCCCAGATTTATACCTGTGTGACTGAAAGCGTAATCTGGCCCGGCATCAATCTTGCCGACACGGAGTCGCTTGGGATCTCGGATTGGCATATATGTAATACTCAGGCAGCCCTGATGGAAAAGGCCCATAGGATGTGAGAGAAAATGAGAGCTTTTCAGCAGATTTTTTAAGTCAAACCACTGTATAAAGTGCCACTGCTCAGATATATTCTAGATCTCAATTAAATGCTCTCTATTCCTTCCATATTTTAGCTGCAAAAATAGTATTCTTTCTTAAATGTCTATATACTTAGGGAATATTTTTCTGCTAAAGAAAATGTGTTTATTTTTTCTTGCCAGAACCGTCGAGTTACAGCTCTATTGCATTCTCCAGTAACATCCACAGAATATCTGAACATGCTGCTGCCCTTTTACCTAAAGTGGGGATTTAAATGGTAAAGTGAATCTGAATTTCCCCAAAGCAAGGATACAGCCTTCTTTTAGTCCTGTCACCACACAGCAAAAAGTGAAGTGAACAACAGAGAAAACAGAGCTCCAGATTCAGAGCCTATCGGAGTCACAATACCATGAACACATCTCAGGCTGACACTCCCTGAGCATGATCAAATGCACAGTAGTAAACAAACCAAAAAGTGCAGAAATATTTCCAAGTCTTGGAATCACGGGAACACCCATCATGCCTGTGCTTGCTTCTCCCAGTGCAGTGTCTCTTTACAGCACTCCTTCCACATCACCCTCTACGAGCTGCTCTGCATCCTGACGTGGGTCATGGCATAGCAGAGGGGCAGGAGCAGGACCCAGGACTGCGATGGCAGTTTTTTCTGATCATCTCCCACATCCTGTAGCATCTACTTTCCCCTCTCTCAACATCTGCTTCCATTCCTAATGTTTGCTGGATGAAAATCTCTCCCCTCGGGCTCTGTTCAGCACCCAGCACAATCCTCATCCCCCCTCAGTTCAGTTGTAGCATCAAGACACTGATATGATCCAGTTAATATAATATTACATACAATAATCATTTCCAGTTGCCTATTTCCAGGTATGGGTTGTGGTTTTTTTTTTTTTTTTAATCTTCCTCCCAAACACATTTCACTAACAGGGCACCATCATTACTATTATTATTTACTATTCAGATTGCAGCTCCAGTGCCCACAGTGAGCGTTCTTTATTACTCCCAAGTTCTCACTTGCCATACAAAGTGCTCCATCCAAATACAGATAAAAAGTAATTTCCTCCAGAGCAAGGTGTGAACTGAGCATACTTAATTGTGCACTGTTATATCAACTGTATAATGTTGCAATAAAATTCCAAAACAATGTGATTAAAAATTATACCAAATGAGGATACCTAGGTGCCATAGCCAGTCAAAGCGCATTTATCCAATCTAAATTATATGCTAAGCAAATAAAATAAACATGCAATTTGCTAATTAAAGTGCACTCTCATGTATCCTGTAACCACCATAAATTATACAGCAACATTTAATTTTTTGACTGTTTAGCAACGTTTATGACTGCTTTACTAAATTAAACGCAGAATGAAGGGGAGAAATTAGGAGGAAAACACTGCTTTTCCCCTCCCATTTCCTTTCAGATTTATTTTTTCCATAGTTTTGCTGTTTTGTTATTTATTTGCACCTTCCTTCCTACAACAGCATCTTAATTTTACGGCGGATTTTCTCCATTTTTACTTCCAAAGTGTATGTTCTACCCTATTCAATGACAGCTATTTGCTTCTGCAAGTTCTGTCCAGTACAGAAGTCAGAGAATTTGAATTATTATTATTATTATTATTATTTGAATAATCTTTTCATAATAATTCTATGTTGAAAGTCCCCATATTTGGACAAATGACAGGAATGATGGGGTTTTTCCCCTCAAATAAGATGAAGATTTTTCAATCTCTTCATTTCACCCTAAACCTACTGCCCAAGTCACAAGTGGCAGCTGACTGGGTTCTAGGGGAAGCTGTGAGCCTTCCATCGTCTGGAGTCAAACACTGAAGGCATTCCTGGATTCCACTCGAGGGGAACTGTGAACAGTTGGGGTTTGTTTCCTTTTAAAATATAAGAAAAGTCTCAGACTCTGTTTGCCTGGCAACCAGGTCAGCTGTGCTTTAGACTTCTCACAAACCATTTTTTATCCCGGCACACAGTCAGGTAAAGAGGAGGAGGAGTGGGGGAGTGGAAGCCACTGTTCAATCCCTTATTCGACTCTTTTCTACAATGGGATTAGTTATGGGATCTGACTCTTATCCCAGTTTCTCACTTCTCCATTTACCACACTGCTTCCTCCCTTTGCACTCATACAGAAGGCAAAATGCCCAAAATTGGTCGAGTACGGAACTCAAAGTGGTTCATTTTCGAATTCACACCCAACACCCAGATATTAAAATTCCTCAAAATTTTCCATCCGTCGAAACTTTAGAGACTATCTATAACTAATATGCTCTGGTAAATTAAGAAGAAAGCACCAGACCACAGGACAGCCTCTGCAGTTGGCCATTATCTCAAACAACAGAAGACACTGCTCAGAAGCACGAGCACTGGAGCTGATGTTCTGCACCCAAGTTACCTGCAGGCTCCCCAGCCCCTCTGTCCCATTGGCACACCAAACCCCCTATAAACGGGGAGTTCCTCACAGATTATTTGCCCCACCCTGGGTAGCAGTGCTCCTGAGACAGTTTGGCAGATTCCCATGCATTCTGCATTCTCCAGAAATATGGAAGAGTTCTACGCAACTTTAAAGATTATTAAGGGCAAGAAAATCTTTCAGCTGAAGCCAAAGATCATGTCAGGAAGACCCAAATGGCTGTACACAAACAGGGTACAGAAACTGCTATTAGGACAACCTTCTTACAGAGGTCAAAGTCCTTTGTTGGAAATGCACAGCATTAACATCCTAATATTGATAAATTCATCCAAAAATTAGAATCTTTGCAGAGCTGCTTTTTCTAGAATATCCTACAAATATGCTAGGAGAAACTGGTCACCAAATACTCTGCACAGAGTGGGGTAACCGAGAAACACTTCCTCCAAACCTTTTAGTTGTACTTTAGTACAATATTGTTTCATACATGTCTTCCTTTCACAGCAACTGAGGTGAGTATATCTGTACTTTGTTCATTACAGATGTCTTTTTAATTGGTATTACTTTGCTGGGAGGAGTCACCTCAGTGCTGCCCAATTTGCAGTTTTGCTGCAAGACCTTTTCCCTTAGAAATACTCCTAAATTCCTGTCTTCAATGAAAACTGCCTCACTAGAACAAGGAAATAATTTTGCTATCTAATCTGCCTCCCAAAACCTTGCCTAAAGACAGCTCCTGGCTCATTGGTAATTTATTTTTTGGAAAATGGGGAAAAAATGCAATTCGTTTTGTCTTTCAGACCATCCTTTTTCTAATTTTTCCTACTGACTGGCATCTAATAATATTGCTTCTGCAATGAACAGAAAGCATTGGATCCTCTTGAACACAAAACGCTGCAATTTAGGAAAAAGAAAAAGAAAAAGGCAATTTCTTCTTCTTCCACACATACAAAGATATGTTAGCTAGAAAATATCCTTTATGCCTTGCCCACAGGGGGTATGACACCACCTCTCAAATCTCTGCTTATGCCATGTGATGCAAAATAATTTTAAGTACTAGACAGAAACAGTCCCTGCAACCCTGCAGGTTTAAGGATGAATCATATTTTCTGCCCTCAGAATTATGTCTCCATCTGCTTTGATTTTTGGGATTGGAACTAGATCTTGGACAAAGAAAGTTGATGCCAACAGCTTGTGAAGCCAATGCCCATCAAAGGGGTGTGCTAGTTTTAAACTGAACAGCCTGTGTCAGTAGGTATTGTTAGGCTGAACACTCCAGAGCAGGGACAACATGTGTTAATTGAGGGGAACCAGCAAATGCGTAATTTCAGGGTTATAAAATGGATTTACTTAGCATAAGTGAGATTCTAGACTCGGTAGTATTTGGCCCAGTTGTTTATCAAACTTACCACATTTACATATGACCTTCTTCAATCCCTCCTCCCCACCTGCCCAGCTGAGAAAAATCAATAGTGCTTTGTTGTAGGGTTATGAGAAATTCCAGAAGTGCAAGATAAGCTACTCTCTCGGTTCAACCCTAATAGCCAATGGAGCTCAAGGGAACTCACAATTACCAGGGCTGTGGCTCACTGTTTCTGTGTTATTATGACTTCAGAATATTTTAGTGCTGGAAAAAAAGAGTTGTCGTGATTTCCAAATTTCTTTCTGCAAGATACTTTCATATCATGTCCTGGGAAGCTTTCCTATGAGGCCTGAACTTTTGGACAAATGGAATCGGAAAGTCTCCACCTTCTCCTCCCCTCATGTAACAGTGAGGTTATTTTTAAAGTAAAAACAGTGGTAGAAAACATTTTTAATTAATTCCCGAATTATTTAGAAGAGCTCATTTTATATAAACAAACAAACAAACAAAAAAAGGGATAACTGAGTTCCAATACAATTCAAGCACCTTGTTTGTAGAGTGGGATTCATCTCTGTTTTCCCATTGTGAAGTCAAAGTAACACCACAGGAGTGAATTGCATTACGACCAGATTTCCCAAAAATAAAAGAGACCACAGCCCTGCCTGTTGACCTCTGCGGGATTTTTGCCTAAGTGATTACTGCAAGATAAAGCCCTCTGACATAAAGAGGAATGAAACCGAATTTTAAAAGAAAAAACGTGTAACAGAAAATGCAAGGCAATTATCCGATTACTAATAGGAAGAGGTACAGAGCCACGATGTATAATGTTCAAGGGATTATTCAGCTTTGAACAATGCTTGCTTAACAGCTGCTACCGAACTGTGGTTTGTGTACTTGGCAGAGAGTTTCATTAATGATAATCTACAGTGTTTACAGCCCATAGGCCTCTAAATATGTTAAGAACCTTTTTTATTTGTATTTTATAATCCTTTCCCCTTATGTTTTATGTTTTTCTTGATATTTTTGAGATCTGAGGGGGTTTATGTTTCAAAATGATTCATTCTGCTCTGACAACTGCAGAGCAAGATTGCAGTAAATGTTCCCTTGTTATCAAGACTATGTATTTATAAACAGAAAGGAAAACCATCTAAATTCATACCAGGGTTTGGATCACCACCAGCTAATACATTCAGATGCCAATATACAGTGCTCCATTGTTTACATGAGAAAGTAAATGTCAAACAGAGGTGTCTTTGCCAGTTACTAGATATTCCTCAGTCACTCCTTGGATCTGTCAGGTTGCAGCAAATTGAAACTGCCTTATTTTTGACACTGCAGTTGACCTGAACTTCATTTAGAGGAATCCTGCAATTATTTTAAAGGTACAGTATTGATTAAGACCTAGATTTGCTTTAAAATTGGGTTTTCAAATGCTCCCCTGATCTGTTCTCTATGGCAACACTTAGGTAATATCAGGAAAACAGAACATAATTAAGAATATAATTCTGTTGTGGAGGGGATTATGTATTATGCAGTGCACACCAGGAAGATCATCATGATTCAAAAGCCAAGTCACCGAGTCCCGGCTGCAATTGTTTGGGCACACGGCATTTCAGTGGCTGTGATTCTGTCACGATAACACCAAAGGAGATTATTCCTTCAGAGCAATTAGCACAGTTAATTTTGACACAGGACAGAACATTTCTCCCTCAGTACTTCCCCCCTCTTTTGTCCTTCCCCCCCTCCGTTTTTATCATGGGATTCGTGCCCATTCCCTCGCGGATCTCCCTCCCGCCAGGCCGTGCTCCCCGGGGGCCGTGGCACTGCAGAGCCCCCTGCACCCACAGCAGGGCCAGCCAGGGACTCCCAGGGATGTGTTATCCCTGCTCCAGCTGGTGTCACAGGGCCACGAGCACCGCGTCAAAACCCACTGGAGGTTTGGTTTTTCTCACAGTGGCCCTCCAGTGCGCTGAGCTGCTGAGCCAGCCTCACTAAAATGTACACTTGAAAGAAATCCTCTCCCCTCCTGATCACTATTGGTTTCTATAGAAACAAGAAGGAACCTCTGTTCTTCTCTAAATTTTTCCCCTAATGCTTTTTGCAGACTGTATGAAACCCATTTTTTTAAGTTTTTTTTTTGTTATTTTTTAGACTCCACAGCCCTCCATTTCTAATCTCATTCATCCAATTAAAGAACAATAGATTAGATAAAAAACGGGCACGGGGTTTAAATTTTAAGCAACTCAATCCTGTGCATTAACTATCTGTGGTCAATCCGTCTCTCCTGGGTCATTTTATGACTCAAGCATTTCAAAGTAAATAGCTTAAAACAACGGTACATCACAAGAGTTAAAAGGGGTCAAGAGGATATTTACTTAACCACTAGTTGACTTTTTAACTTAGAAATATTTCAGCAGTTACTGTATTTAAATGAAATCCATCTCCCCAGCATCCCCATAAATTACTCTAAAACTCCAGGGTTCCCATCCACGTTGTGAGTCACCACCCCAATGCCTGCAAGTTCTTATTTAGAAAACTGTGATGTTTTGCTTGCTTTGTTATTGTGCCCTTCTCCAGAGACTGCATTTGCACAGGAATTGCTAAGGCTTGTAAATATTGTATCTGCCTTGTTGTAATCACTACGCGAATATACTTGCAGTCAGTCATATAAAAAAAAAAAAAAAAGAAAACTAAGGGTTGTTGAGCCATGAAAAATTTCTAACAGAGGTTTGACTTTAAAAAATTACAGAAAAAAAATCTTTACAACAAAAAGACTAATAGACTACACTAGCCAGAAGGGAAAGCAGTAATACAAAGATGTTATTTGGGACCTACTGTTCTCTCCTATCACAGAAAAAGGAAGCAATAATCATTATTCACACCATCATGATGCAATTTAATGCTGTTTCATAAAAACAACAATGAGCACTCATTTTCAGTGCACACAAATAACTTTCTTTTATAGTCAATTCATATTTACTCACACGTTTACTTGGAAAGTTTAATATTCATGCCCATACAAATCACTTACTGTAGGTAGAGAGTTGAACTAAACAGAATAGAGGTTGATTATATTAGACGATTGCAGATGGGACCAAATTGATTCCTCATGTCGTACTAACACGGTAAAGTGACACACAGGACAGCTTCTGTCCACAGATCTGAAGGAAGAATTCAGTACAAATACTGCTTTTGCTAAAGTTACTGCCCCACCAGCACTGCCAGATTATCAGCAGAGATAAGAACGGAACAATCACGGAGCTGCAGCCTGTGAAGTGGTGTTTGTTTTATAATCCTATGTTGGCCTTTTTTTGCTTTAAACAAATTAAAATCCTTCTGCAGGTGCTAGGGATATTATGAGAGTTGTAAACTGCACAAAGTGCTGTGTCAGATTCCTCCCTACTTAAACTCTAAAAGTCAGCACACAATACTTCTACCACTATATATAATGTTATGACTTTCAGCATCAGCTTTGAGGATCTAGCACAACACTGGGCAGGACTGAAGTCACCTCAAAGCCCTTGGTGGGTCTCGCTAAGGCTCGTTACTCAAAAAGATATTTTTTCCCTCAGGATAAAAAGCATTTTCTTTATTGTTTCTTTCAGTAAATAACTTGCCTCATGTTTTTTAATTTTTTTTTTTTGTTGGATTCAACCTCGAAGATATTAATAAAAAAACATGCCAATGTTATATTTTTTTGCAAAGCAGTCTATCATAGAAAGGACTGTTCAATATTAATTATTTTACACTGCCAGAGAGAACTTGTCCCATAACTAACATGTTTGCAATTTCTTAGAAAACCAGTTATGGAGTTTTTGCTCCATAGGCACTAATCACACTAGTCATCAATTTGCAGAGATTTTGTCCTATTTCACCAGAGAAAAATTTTTTCACCAAAAATTCTGCGTCTACAAAAAATCATTTTCAGCATCAAATTTTATTCCCCTTTGTAATATTTATGACAAAAAAAAAATACAAAAACGAGAAAAAACAAAGCCAAAAATTAAACAAAAAACCCAGCAGTCCCAGCAGAGACTGGCACTCCTCAGAGGTTAACATGAGAAAAGATGTGTACGACTGGATTTCCTATTCCAGCACTCAGCAGTCCATCAACAATACACTGATATTAACAAGGATGGAAATATCGAATGCCTGGTGATCTGCCAAAAAATTGCATGGTACCTACTATCCATTTTCTCTCTTTCTCTCCAGACAGCAAGAGCTCTGTAGAGCTTCGTGCACAGAAACCTATTTTAGAGGATGTATTGTTTAAAGGGGGAACCTGAAAATCTCATGTCAAGAACCAGGAGAAACATGTGCGCCACAGCTAACTATTACTGTCATACCTAGAAAGAATTTAATACATGCTAAACTCAAAGTGAACAGATGTATGGTATAGAAGAGTGCAAGACTTATGTTATTAACTAATTGCTAGTTCAGAAAAAGCTCTGTGAAAGTACAAAATCTCTCTGCCAACATTAGAATGCACTGAGGCCTGCTCGTCCCCAATACGGCAGCGGGGGAAGAAAAGACACCTTATTGAAATTATATGACTTCTAGAACGGGGGAAAAACCCATTTATTTCAAAAAACCTGAAACTTTAGAAGCAGATACACTGATACACTTCATTTTGGTAGCAGCAGAACACGCCCTCACTCTTCACCTTACTCCTGGGGTTTACCCTACACACAACTCCAGGTCCCACTTGCAAGTGTCCACCTCCAGCTCTCCTGGCACAGTTAACAGAACCCTCTGCCTGTTTGCTGTGGCTGCCATTACAAGATTATGTAGCAAAACAAGAATATCCAGTTGTTGGTCATTGATTTATCTATAAAACAGTAACTGTAAAAATGATGGAAGAGGTTCTGCACTAGACAGTCTTGTGAAACAGTTTATTACTTAAGCATTAATGACCCGTTTAGAGGTCTTTACTGGTCAGGTAATGACCAGCTAAAGGAGTTAAGGGCCCGAGGCAAAGCACTCCAATAAAACCCTGCATACAGCATGTGTTTGGTTCTTCCAAATTCTATTAGGAAAGAGAAGCGTAAAGGGTAATGAAAGACATGTCCAAGAGGCACTCATATCAGCCCTCTCATTTTATATTTGGCATAACACACATGGCCTTACTCCAGCGGCACAAATCATCCCTTGTTTATACTACCACCTATCACGGAGAAGAGCCGTAACTGCAGCCGAAAATGGCCAGCCATGATGTTAAGGACCCTGTTGCTTTGGGCAAATAAACCTTCCCCCAGCTGACAGAGCATGTCCTATTATGTGAACACCCAATATCCTTTGCCCCTACAGAGAACACGTGCTCAAAAGGACAAGAAGGGAGTCAATATATGCTGCCAGGCATCGAAGCCAGTCCTAAATCCTACTCCAGCAGTGTTAAGGGTGGAGGAATTAAAATGCTTTCTGTATTCCTCTGCAATTCTACTTGACTGTGAATGTCCACTTTCTTTTTAGTGTTTGCATTATGAGAAGAGGCATATTAAAATGGGAGTTTAATATTGATATCTCCACTCCAAGACTGAGACAGAACAGCTGTATATATATACTTGCCAGTAAATTAGAAAGACAAGGGTTGGAACACTACCCAGGGCCTCACTCTTGGCTTCAGAGGCAGGTAAAACACTCAGGCCCACATAACCGCATCTCGCTGTTAGAACCCCACAGCAGCATTGATTTTGGGCCTGATTTACAGCATCATTTGTTCTTGATAAGAGCCACTTGCCAGCACTACTCAGAAAAAAAGTAAAATACAATCTAAGAGTGGAAATTAGAAAGAAGAGAGGATAAGAGGCCAAGAACTGCTAGAAAACTGTGCGAAGATTCCTGTATTTGCAGGATGAGATGTTCTAGGTATAGGCAAGTTTATGGCCTCAGCATTTATTACTATCTCATCAACAGTAAAATGAGAATAAAACACATTCTGATGACTTAGTCAAAAAGTTACTTAATTTCAGTGTCACTTTTATGCCTATAGTATATTTCCAATGTTTATTTTGAAAACCACTCTGTAGTGTTTACCTGACTAATTATAATAGCTTCTTCAGAGCATTTCCATTTTTTCTGTGTGTGTGTAAACAGCCTTTTAAGTCATGCTCAAGGCTTATTACAAACCTTAACAATCCTTCAGAGCCACTGCAGCTAATCATATTATATCAAGCCAAGTTTAACTCATCTACTGAGTAGAAAAATGGTGGCTTAATATTTACACCTTCCAATTTTCAAGGTTAAATATCTCAGTGCTTTATTTCAGACCATCTGAAGTGATCGCCACATAGTCTAGGTATTTACTGAAATTAAATCTTATAACAGAATTGGGCAGAGCAGAAAACATACACAATATTACATAGATATGATTATTTCTACAGAAACACACTTTGCAGAGTTGAGGATACGAAAACAAAATTCAGGCCCTAACCAAAAGTTGATGCAGTGCACACAGCACAAAGACTGAATTCAAACCACAGCATTTGTTCATTTTTTTCAGAGCCCAATTACAAACTTTTGCAACACAGGGTTAACAGCAGAAGTGCTGACACAACACTAAGTACATAGTGGCGCCTGCAAGCAGCGCTATAATTAATCTAAGTGTACTGTCATTACACTAAACGCTGCTTCTCTTCTGCAGGATCATTCCAAGCCATGAGGCGCTCGCTCTGTTTCTCAGATAACATGCAGTTTATTTCCAATCATGCACGTTTCCAGTCATGGCATGATTTGCTAAAGGAACGTTAGGGTCTTGAAGCGATACCTTAATCAAATCAGAATCTCCTCCTGTAAAACAAATCTTTGGCTTTTGGAGAATTAGTAACATCTAATGCCTTAGGATAGAGATGTGAAACTGTGAGCTGAAAAATGCACTGCTGGAGACCATACTCAGCCTCCTTGCTTCTAGCCATTTACAGGTACATCTATCTAGCCTCCTACCTACACACCTCCACTTTATATGGCCATAAACCACCAATGCAGTGTCTAAATTATACCCTGAAAACTCCAGGTTTGAAATGGCTCGTATGAAAATTCACCTCATGTGGTTTATTCATTTCTGCAGGAATACAAGGCTCTGATTCCTCTTGGATGGAACTCATTTAAACAAAGCCCAACCGCAAAACCCATAAAAATTAAGGCGTTATTGGTATTTATGAAGAGATAAATGTAAACTCAGTGAATTTTGCGTAAAAGGCTTAAATAGACAAAAGAAGCGGAATCGTGCATATGAAACACTAACTGCATTCACAAAGTTAGTAAGTGCTTTTTGAATTAATACTTTGAAACACACATTAAGAGGGAAGAAAAAAAAAAAAAAAACCCACCACGTCTGGAAACCTGTTTATTCACGCACATTCCTGATTTTTTCCCTACTGCATGCCACATCCACCGAAGTCATACTGTCCTAATGAACTAAGAAAATATGGGAACAGAAGGAATTTAAGTATTTGAAAATATCTATCTGAAGCTAGTAGTTTATAATTGATAGATATTTATTCAGAATATATGCACTTCAACAAATGCTATATTTGAAGCAATTGTCTATTTCCAGAACTGGGAGCAAGCTATTATGATTATGTTTATGAAATTAAAATACATATACCAGAATTATTTATTCTTCACTTTTCATATGCATGCCGTTGATTAAAGATCAATCAGAATGCTACAGTGGGATTTCTATAGTAGTGACTTTAACATGGAATCAGTATGCTAAACTCATGTAAATCACTTTGGAAAAATCTTAGACTCTTCAGTGTAGTGCTGGGTGAACTTATATATGGAAACTGAAAAAATACACAGTAAAAGTCATTGGCAAGATTAGAAGCTGTGTCCACTGGGCCAGCACAGACCACTGAGTTGTTCAGCATCTTTGTCCTTTGCAAACAGAGTAGCAAGAGTGAGAATTAGATAAGATTTCTTCAGAAGCGTGTGTTTAAAAGACACACCATCGAGCAGATGCAGCTCAATTGTTCATACAAAGGCTACTGTGCTGAAAAATCAAGTAATATTTTCCCCCCAATAAATGTATTTCATCTAGTAAACAAAAGACCACAGCACATATACATACTCAGAGAAGCCACAAAACACGCCTGATGACTACTCTGCATTTCAAGAGTGAATAATGATTACAGGCATATGGTCCTAACACAGTGTGTCAAAACCTAGAGCAAAGTAATATTAACAAAGTAATCATACTTATTCTTTTATATCTAAGGATGGCAGTCCAGAAACGTTTTAATTTTGCCCCCCTCCTTGTGTTGGCGGTGGCATTCATGCAACTGCAAAGGCAGATAGACCAGGAAATTAATCTGGCTGCAAAGTAGTTTCCCTCCCTCCCATTCCTATCCCCTCTCCCACCTCCCCCCCCCCAAAAAAAAAAAAAAGAAGAAGAGGGAATGAGCAGGACCAGTCACCTGATTCATTACAAGACATCCTAAGGCCAGTAGCAGCACAAGGTAGACAGAACAAATGCATGGCTGAGGTAAGGCTGGACGGCAGGACAGCACTGATCAGATATGTGCGAGATGGAGTTAATGAACAACACATCTACAACTGACAATATCTGGGCTATGATGTTTTACAGATGCTTACACAAATATCCATGGTTCTTTATTCCCTTTGTCTTTTCAAGCTTTCCAACTCTCACTTTTGGAAATCCAAACTACCTCTAGCTCAGACAACCACATATAAAACTTATCACTGTAACAACTAACAACACGACCGTGTCCTCTGTGCCAGGCAGCAGGAGCACATCAGGCCATTACTACAGAACTGGAATGGCCAAACTATGCCAGCTCTGTTATAGCCTGTAGGCACACCTGTAGTTAGGAAAATGGAATTTAACATTCACAGCACAACCTCACTGAGCCCACCAGTTTGCTTAGTGGAATAGTCCCCTCAAGTTCAGAGAAAGCTGCCGAGAAAGAACTCCTAGGCCAATGTCCTAAAATGTTCAGAAGAGAAGTGGCCAAGGGTGTCCTGTCCAGCACCAAGAGACAAGGCAGTTTAACTGTGTGGCAGGTGATATTCCATCGCCAGGCACACCTGGTTAACCCTCCACACCACCAGGTCACAAGGACGCCTCAGAGGACTGAGGAGTGCAGCGGGTTTTGGGAGGCACAGACAAGTCCTCAGCTACTGCCTCTATATCTACCTAATCCACCTTTACCTTCCTAACATTCTGTCCTCAGCAGCGTGAAAGATCTGCTAAAACCAAATCAGCACATGACATCGGGAAGCAATTAGTGCTTTGGAGGCAAAGCAGTCCCCCGTGGTGTGCAAGTCACGATCCCCCAGGTCCTGCTGATCCTCACGGGCAAGGCGCTCCCACGTTACAACAGCTACCAAGACTAAAAGTAAGGATCCTAGTTATTTCGTCCCATCCCTACCAGTTAGAAAAAAACCCATATAAACACTTCAGACCAAAGACTCAACCACCCTCCTCAGGTGAATCCCAGGCCACAAAGCTGCAGGATCAGACTTACTTCTGCGACTGCTGCATTTTCGGCTGTGCTGATGCTCATCTTCAGGCAGGTGCACAGAGGCTGGTTTCTCCAGGATAACCTCTCCCTGGCAAGGGCAGCAGGCTCTGCCCCCTCAGGCTGCTGAGAGCCCCAAAGTCATGCTTTCTCTGCCACCGGGTTAGTACAGAAAAGCCACAAAGTGCTATGAAGGCAGAAGCATTTTTGGAAGGTTTTGCCAGTTTCAAGGAGACAAGATGGGCTCAGATACCTCGCATCAGAAGAGGGCTGTAGGCACCAGATCATTAGTGGGCAGATACAACCCTGAGTCAGAGCTGTATGCCAGCCCTAAAAGGCAGGAGCTCAGACATCACCGTGGATCCTGCATTTGCTAGTGGCTAAATCTAGTGATTAGTCAGCACTGAGAGCTGCTGAATCACTCTTCAAAGGCACCTATCTCCCTGCTGACATCAGCAAGGCAGCCACACACTCCCCTGAAATAGTCTGGGCTGCTCAGCTACAGCCAGTACCCTTCTACTAAGCCTGCACAAGGCCTGAACTATGCTACGTAAGTTCTTATCCCTGACCTGCCACAATATTATAATAATATTGACAAGCATAACAAAAAAAAGGCCTGTGATCTTGCATTAAGTTTTTCATGTAATTTTTCTGATAACATAATTTAAGATGTAATGCAGTATTTGCATCCAGTCTCAAAAATTACTAATATATTTAAAAATCTGTTAAAGTTTTTTCCAATTCAGATTCTATCTCATTATTAATTGTTCGGGTATTAATTATTTTAGATTAAATGAATGTAGGCCTTGATATTCATAGAAGACAAATGATACACTAAGCAGATGAGACAATTAACATGAATTACTTCAATAAACTTGAACTCCCCAAAATCTCTGCATCATTAAAAACTGCTTTTAATTAAAAAAAAAAAAAATCACAAGATTAATATCGTATTTTATTACTGTGATTCCTTAACATTTTACTGACCGCGACAGACTTCACCTGGCTAAATCTCAATTCTGTCAACTCTCATCGTAACAGAACCCAGTCTCAGAGATAAGGTGCTCTCCACAGGGGCCAAACAAAAGCTAATCAATATTTTCTAGCTACAGGACAATCTCTGAGTCAAGATCTGTGTGAGGAAAATCTTTAGCCAGTTCTTAGAGGAAACCAACTACACAGAAATACAAAAGCAATTAAAGTCATTGCTTCAGAATTTAACAGGAGTTCTAAGAAGCAGAAATTATTTTCCCACGCTAGTGGATGAAAGTAAGTGTAAAAAATTATTCATGCAACAGAAAATATTTGTGACATAAATCAGAAAAAACTATTAAAGTAAAACTGCTGCTCCTCGGTGATAAAACTGAACAAAAGGCATATTGGTGTACGTTGGGCTTTGTTCATGACAGAATTTTAGTATTGTTCTAACATCCACTTTGACAGAAAATGCCTTTTAAGCCCTGCGTAAAGAATATATTTGAAAATTTTCTTCTTTTTTGCTTCTTTTTTTTATATCTGAAATCAATTAAACAATAATGAAGAATTGATTTTTGGATGCTTAATCCTGCACATTTGTGCGATATTTTTTAGGTAGGGTTCTGTTCCTTCTGGGGAGACTTAAATATCATTGAATAAAACCCTCAGGACTTTTTTTTACCAAACACTGGGACTTATAACAGAAAGGCAAAACCTCCTCTCCTCTTTTAGAGAAGTGTTCCTGTCCAAGTCAAAGACACCGCAGCATCCTTGAAAAGCAACAGAGCTCACACTATATCACCCACTGGAGTCAACAGGGGTGCCAGGAGGATGATAAACAGAGCTGTGGTTCAGAAGTACTTTAACACCTAAACAGAGACAAATTAGAAACGCTTAAGGCAGGTGTGTATAAGTGAGGTTAATACAACTCCACGGAACGTCGCAGTTCGGTTCAGATCTCCAATCTGTCCACTCACAGTGTGGCAAAAAGTCAATATATGTATTTCAAGAACTATCAGTAACTTCCCCACTAAATCCTGGTTGCACTATGAACATGGGTGTCTTCCAAAAGATGCAAGTTACATCAAACAAACAGACACATCTAATATGTCTGTACTTGAAGGCTGTGAGAAGGGCCCCATCTGACCACGAGAGGGAGAATTGAATCATACACATTGTTTATTCACATACATTTTCATCTCAAAACAAGCTCACAAGGAGCACAGTTCCTAACTTCAATATACTCAGCGGACTGAGATCCCTGCTCAGACAAAACCAAACCCCAGAACCTCTCTTTTATCAAGGGATGTTGAAGCACAGTCAGGAATGGTGAGGTCACCAGGGACACACCATGTGAACACAAGCAGGGTCTGAGTTTTTCCAGTGATCTTAGGAAAGACTCAGGAAAGCTGTAGCACTTTTTTTTTTTTTTTCAGATTCAGCTGTGTTTTGTGTTTTTCACCTCAACAGATAATGGTGTTTTTCTCCTGGGGCTACCTGTTTCTGTAGTGCCACTGGTTCTCCACAGTCGGTACGAGTGGCTGGTGAATTTTGACATAGGCTTTTAGACAGTGGGTTTAGCTCCTAACACTTCTGCTAGTTTGGATTTTGCCACTGAAATGTCCTACTCCTCATATGAAAGACAACAACAATTATGACCACAGCCCCCCAGAAACTTCAAAAGTCCCGGTGACAGTATTTTCCATGAAAAATGTGGGATACTGAAACCTGATCTTTTCCTCAAGCCTGCAGACCCAGAGTTTGCTGATAACCCCTTCTCAGACCCACTGCAAAGTTCATCTATTTTCTGGTTGCTGGGGAAGTCACAGACTGAGGAATGTATGAGGCTGTCATGAGAGGTTTATGTTTATTACATTTATTGCTGCTGATAGCAATAACTAAGAACAGTCCCCACTGTACAGGACTTTGCAGATCTGCAATAAGTTCTTGCGTTCTGGTTGTGTTTCAGCACTTGGAGAAGTGCAGAGTAATGAAAGTAAATAAATAAATTACAACATGTGGGTTTTTTCACGCAGCTTCAGAACACAGTCCTATTCCTCATTTTTCAGGATCAACCATTACTCACACTCACTCCCGAGGATTTGCTTTATTTACAAAAGAACTCATAACCATATGACATAAAGTCTATCTGAAAGCCTTCCTGAGTTATTTGTGACTGGAATAGTCACAGACCATCTATGAAAAATTTTTAGCAGTATTAAATACAGTGCATGTTTGGTTTGTTGGCCAGGGTGTCTGGACCTTTCACAGTACTCAAATATATTATGTAAATCTCCAGCCAAAAAAAAAAAAAAAAAAAAAGGAGATGGGAAGAAAGCTCTGTTCAAGCAAAGCACATCACAGCAGATGTGACTGGGTCCCAAACCTTACTCGTCAGCAGATGGATCTGGAAACCCCATCCCAAGCCAACAGTAGTTTCTTAACCTACTGAGCTGTAATGAACAGCTACTTATCATCAGAACAACAATACATGATTTATATTATGCTGCTCCGGAGGCACGCAGCTAATTTTTCTCCATTGGCTTTTTAATTCCTTTTTCTTTTCAGAACACAGCTAAAATCTAATCCTACATATGGAAACTAGTCACAAAAGCCAGCCTGTATCTGACATGCAACAGCAATATGGGAACACCTGAGCCACATTTCCTACGCCACCGCAGCTGCAACAAAATTAATGAGCTGACCTATCTGAGAAAGGAGTGAAAACAAACTTTTCCTGCACAATAGCAGAACCTATTTACATTATTTCATGTTACAGAGTTACACACGCTTTTTAGCATAGGAGAGGGCATTTTGAAATCCAAGACAGAGAAAACCAATTGCTGCTAAATCACTATGCCATGGCTGTACCGAACCATGGAAAACCACAGCTCACCAGCCCATTTCCCAATTGTGTGGAGAAACCAGCTACAATTCCATCATCCTGTGTGAGGCTGCAAAGAAACATCTTAAGGACACACAGATCCACTGTCCATACACAATAATACACAGCCATATACCACACACATGTACACATAATGCACATATAATCTCCTGTGTTATCGTACAGCACATAAACAACAGCAGCAACTACAAAGGTGTGCAGACACACATATGCTATACAGGAGATCGCTAAAGCCTGAGAACTCTCCCCAGCACAAATTCAGGACAGTGTACCCCAGATAAATGTGCAGAACATCCCCAGAGCTTTGGGGTAGGGAAGGGCACAGGGCTGGCACATGGGTCCCCATGTCCCTGGAGCAGGGCATGCAGGATGGGGCTGCAGGGCACAACCACCGATCCACGTCTCTGATCAAAGGGCTTGTTCGTTGGCAAAAGGGGAAAGGTCCTGCCCCCTGAGACTGCCAGCACTGGCACAGTGGAATAGGTTTATTTAGGTCAACACATTTGGGAACCTCAAAAATCTGCCAAGAAGTTTCAGTGAGTTTTGCAAGTCCTGCTGAAAGCAGAAGTTCTCAGTGGGCCAGTAAAGCCGGCCAGTGACACTGGGAAATACCGATGCCAGCACTTCTGATAAGCAGGTTAGCCTGCAATGCTTCAACTGCTATCCTTGGTGTCACTAACCGCTTCATCCTGAGTGTAATTGACTCCAGGGGAAAACAAAAGAGGGGATTTTGTTTTGTTTTGACAAATCCACTGCAAGGCACCACACTAAGGTGCCAAAGGCTACTTTGTATTTACAATGCTGATGATACGCACAACTCAGAAGTTTCCTGACCTCAAGTACAAACACAACATGAAAGGTGATATATCAAACTGACACTATCACAGCTAGGAAAAAAAAAAAAAAAAAGAAAAGAAAAGAAAAACACCTCAGATTTATACCAGGCTTGCCTGCCCAGCATAAATACTAACATCAAGCTTGGAGTCTTTGTTATATCGGTGCTTAAAAGTTCTGTGATGCAGCACAAGGGCAAAACAGTCCAGAACCAAATGGAAAGTGTTTCCAAACAAACTTAGAGGAAGAAGAGGAAGAAATCTGATGAACCTGGAAAGGAACTTCCAAGTTCAGCAAAACAGCAGCACATTCCATGACCCTCCCTTTGTGCTCGTGCCTCATCTCACCTCCAACCTGCAGGTTGTCAGCATCCCTGTTTATTGTCCCTACACCTTTTTACCACCGTGCCCTTGTGTGTGTGAGCCCTAACCCTGAAACAAAGGATTTCAAGCAAGTCTTTAAAACACACACCTTCCAGAAATTCTCTGTACCCCAGGCTTCTTTTAACTGAGGCATTAATAAAACTACTGTTAGAAAGCCCAAAGCTTCCCTCCCCCCACCACTTCCCCCAAAATAAGTTCCTGTTGGTTATCTGAAATCAAATAGAGTAGTCCCATATTCAGATTTGGGCTCATCCCCTCTTACATTTGGGGTATTCTAATTTTTAAGCAGTTCCAACAGCACAGAAGCTGCTCACTACACTCCAGGATGCTCCAGCACCGCTGAGGCGAAAGGAAATTATTTTTTTTTTATTAAGAAAGTAGGGGTAGATAAAAATAGCACTCCATAGCATCTAAATGAAAGTAATAATGAAGAGAAAAATTTGCAGTTGTAATTGTACATGTCTGAATGACCCGTTATGAGAGAGACATTAAAATAAGTCACTCCCTTTACAGAAGATAAAATAAAACCATTGATCATAAGTGTGTATATAGTAAAAGCAGGCATTTATAAAAAAAAAAATTTAGCGCTTTCCATATCCTTTCATACACAGTAGACTAATTGGGGATATTCTGAAAATTTTAATGTTAATAACATGGAGGTAGTACTGCATTTCCTCCAAAGAGCACACATTTGAATAACAATATTTATAATATGAGCTCTGTATCGTAATTTAATTTAACCAGGAAACCAATTTCTGCCTTCAACATTTTATGTTTTATAGTATGAAACAGAACATTATTTGCTGTAATGTAGTTTATTTAACCTTAACCTGATGTGGTGCAACAGTGAATACAGATACACTCAAAATGTTAATAATATGACACACTGAGCTGATTAAAATTTCAATTGTGTTTCCTCCATCTCCTTTGGAAAGTTAATGAATTAATGAATCTTTAAAGGACAGTCAGGGAGGCCTTAAAAAGAAGATGCCTTTTTGAGTAAGGAGAGAAAGTGGCAGATTACAACTTAATGGCTTCAGAATAATGGTAATTTCCCTATTTTCTTCACTTGCCTTAGCTCAGCTAATGGCTTCATTAGTGTCCACACTCTCAAACGAATAATAGAGGACCATGTCACATCCATCTTAGTCACATCACAATAAAACCGTTAAATACAATTCAGCTACCTGCCTTCTGCCAGTCTGTGCTACGAGGCAGAATTAGCAGCACAATCAATACAGAATCCTGTTATTAGATTCTTTTTCTTTTAAAAAAGAATCGTATCATCAGGTATAATCACGCGGAGCTATTTAACTGCAGTGCAAATTTTATGCTGATTAGATAACCAGAATTACTCAAAAAAGGGCAAAATGAAGGGGGGGGAAAAAAAATCTGCTTAACTTTATATCTATTCACCAAAAAAAAACCCCACCAAAATTCCAGCTCTTTATCTGATAAAACTGATGGGTTACCTCAAAGTCAGCACAGATGTGTCAAATTCTTCCTGGTATCCCCTTTACCAAATCATTTCACAAACTGGGCTAATTAAGCCGCTAAAAACCTCCTTGGCTTTAGCTACCTCTATCTTGGGAGAAGGGATTCCATTCAACCAATTAAAATTTTTGGAAAAAAATCAGTATAACTGCCTATAGCTCCATCAAAAGATATGAAGACTGATGCAACAAGTTCACATACTGATTTTAATACTGTAAAAACAAATGGGAATTATGGGTTTTTTAAATACTTTAAAGGGTTTTAATTTTCAAAGTAGTTGAATTTCAATTATTTTGTGATCATTAACTGGATTTAAGCAGCACTGTGCCTTCTTGACTCATTATACGGTTTGGCTACTCTGTGCAACATGAAATCTCTGTTCAAGCATATTTTTCTCATTATATACATATTTTGTACAACAAACAATATGCAGGCTCTTTGACAATAGTGGTTGAAACATGCACACTTGGCAAAAATCTAGTGCACAAGTTCTATTATTCTCTACTTTTTATCTGTGGAAACCAAAGGAGCAAGCTCCAACTCCTACCTTGCTGAACTGCAGCTGGCAGCAACACACAAGTTAACAGGGGGAGGAAAATGGCCTGTTTAATATATAAGGAAAAACTCAAATGCTTCAGGCAAAATTCTGTTCTCAGATCCATACCACAGATCCTGACTCCAGTGCTCTGCCCCTTCTTGACCTGAGTATCTAACGCTACCAGAAACTGCCACGGACATGTAGAGGCAGAGCTTTATTGGATTATACCAATCTAAGGCAGGATTTTGCACAAAAGGATTCCTGGACTGATTCCCCAATTCTCTACATAACCCTGCCATAACCACATCCAACTGACGTCCAGGAAGAAACTGCTTTGTAAATCTTAGCACACACGACGTGCCGGGCATCTGCACTTGTCAGCGGAATAAATTTTTCTGACAACATAAATCTGATCCCACTGAGAAACCTTTTTAAAAATACATTATTGACTGAAAATATTTATATGCACCACTTTTCCTGTTAGCAAAGGTAATATATTAACTCCTTTGCCATTCCCACAAGTCACTGTAGGCCTAGGAGAAAATATTTCTGTATGCACGCTATATATCCATTTGGAATTAAAACACGATGCCAATATTATACTAAATCATAGCAGAAGTCTCAGTCTTAAACAGATCTTGAGTGACACCTGCATTCTAATTTTTTTATGAGCACTTTGTCAATGATGAGACTTTAATGAGAAGTATTGCTTTCAAAATATGTAGCTATGGGTAAACACGAAATATCCTCTTTTCATATGATGACTATTTATCATTTTAGTTCTAAGTTGCTATTTTACAAAGAATTAAGTGAATTCCAGCAGATAGAAGGTATGCAGAAGATCACCTACTTCTTGTCTAACTTAGGGTACTAAAACCTTACACATAAAGACCAGCTCATACAACAACCAACTCTCAGAGTTGGCTGCCATTGTATTTGTCACAGGACTAGTTCAGAGCTCCCTGAGGAAGGATTTACTCCCACTGTCCAGGTGTGCAGCCTTGGCCTACGCAAACTGCCATCAACATTTACTTTTATAGGCATCCTTAGGAGTTCCAAGTGAACTTGTTCCTGCTCACTGCCCCTTTAAGATTTCTGTATCACCCTCTCTTTCATTTAATTGCCTGTAGGAAGAATATTTACTGCAGGTAAAAGATGCAGGAGGGAGATCACAATTTGTAGGTAAGTTAGGCAAGGAAGATGCATTTACAACTTCCCTGCTTAAAATACCGCAGAAACCAGTTTTACACAGAGTAGAGGTCCCCTCAGAGTAAGCTTGCTTAGCATGCAAGTACACTATCTGCCTAAACTCTGCTTTTCTGATTAAAGTTTTGTATTTAATTAAAATTGTCTTTAATTAAAATGCAAATATTCTAGGACTTTAACAATAAATTGTTTACACTAGACTGAGAAACAGCCCTCAAAGGCTTTGGAAAAAAATAGTTTCAATTGCAAGCTGTATATTCAAACTTCACTGCTCAGTGAAAATGGGTAAAGACCCTTTTTTTCTCCTATTGGCTTAATCTTTTTTAAACAAATGGAGAGATATCCCAATTTGTATCTAGGATTCACACAGAAAACAATTCCCAAAGTTATTGGCTGTTGAGTAAGTAATTAGGCCAGTTCAAAACATCCATTGTGCTCGAAACAATTCCTTTAGCCAATTTTGCTAGGAAATGATACTGACACCACAAAAGAATTACCAGTGAAATGAACGACAGGCACAGCCCCTTCCCTCGGTGGTAACACGGGAGCCTGTGTGCACACACAGATCCATCTGCATTATCCCTTCGCCAGAAACATCCTGCTCCAGGTTCAAAAATAGCCATTCTGTTTACAAAAGAGCACAGTTTAGATACAGCAGATATACAGCCTGCTCCTTGCTTTCTTTAAACACACACTGAGGGACTCTACACCCCGGGTTTTGATTTACCACAAGGCAGACTGTGTGCTCTGCAGCATCAACAAGGCTTTTCTATACGAAGTACTGCGACTCACAGGTGAATTATGCTCATGACCAATTCACAGCCATCCTCCGCTGGGAATAAAAATCGAGCCCTTGTAGTTAATCTGAACTTAATATCCCAAAAACGCAGCGTTAAGGACTTTAATTTTTCTTCCAGAGAAACTTCGAATTGAGCTCTTAGTAGGCTAGTGCAACAGAAAAACCCCACAGTTATGCATGGTTTGGAAAGAAAGCAACCAAATCCCAAACCCTCCACATACATACACACAAAAGGTAAACAGTGCTTGAAAGGTTTTTAAGGTTCGTTAGCAAAATATTGCATTACGCTCATCACCATATTCCTGTTAAACAGGGAAGGGCAGTGATGCAAGTTAAATGAGAAAATTGTAGTAACATTGAAAGTTTGAAAAATCTACTTCCAAAAGCCAGTGGAACAAATCATACCTGGGAACTTTCTAACTGGACGTCCCAGCTAGAATAATGGTGTGAATATGACCCCAATGTAAGTTCCATAAAGTATCCTCATTCTTGCAGAGAAATTCTTACAAAGACTCACTTGCTATAAATTTGAATTTCCTAAACTCACTGCAGATCTGAGAAACCAAAATGAAATAAATTACCACAGTTTGACACCCTCTCCTTCATCACAGTAATTCCAGATTTCAGTATAAAAGCCATTACTTAACTTGCACGCCATAATTTACACACTCTTTTACACAATAATTTTTGATCCCAGAAAAGATTCATTTTCCCTTTATAATTATCTCGTGTCAAAGTCTTTAACCTTTTCATCTAGAAAAGCTAGAGCTGGATTTCATTTGGAAACACATGCCCTGAGCTCAGCTCTGCTCCACGTGCCACCGCAGGGAGAGGCTGGATGTCACCAGGTGACAGGCAGGAGAGCAGCCAGTGGCACTGCTCTGCAGAGCGAGGCCACACTCAAAACCAGAAGGGCAAAGGCAACCACCTGCCCCACTTTTCCACCACTCAACGCTAATTTCACAGTTTCCTAAACGTAAGGAAAGGTAATAAATCAACGATTTTTAATAAAACGCATGATCATTTTAATGTTTTCATGAGCACCCCCCTACAGCAAAATGGCCTGAGCGCTCTCGGTTCAGACCATGTACGTCAGGGAGTTCAGCTCACTGACCTTCTGGATTCCTCCACTGAAGAATAAGTTATTAAATAAACCTCAGCAGAGCACACCAGTGTCACCTGCACCCAAGTACCACCACCCACTGCCTTCCAAATAGTCTACAGCAAAACCATTCACTGCAGTGAATAAAACATCTATCCGTCCAACGTGAAGTTGTAAGTACAGCATGAGATCCACCAAAACCACAGCGGTGCACAACTGCTACTTCATTTGCATAATTTATACAAATTAATGTAGATTCAACAATTAGCATTTCGAGAGGGTTTCCTGGAGCCCAGGGAAGGCTGGTGTGAGCCCAGGCAGCAGGAGCACACCTCACCCAACATGCTGCCTGTGCCACAGGGACTGCCCACACTCAGGCATCTGCCTGGGCATCACAACCCCAAGTCAAGATACTTTCTTCTGGTGCTTCTCCAACGTTACGATAAAAATAGAGAAATGTTCTATCTTATTAAAATTTAGAGTAACTTAAGCAGATCCATACACACCTGCCTTTTCAAAATGGCACTTTATAGTCACAGGCACAAAGCCCAGGCTGGCTCCAGCACCTGTGGGCTCACTTTGGGGTAGGCAGCAGACAACCCCCCCAGAAAAGCAGGTTCCCTGGAAAAAAAAGCCACATCTGGGTCCCCAGTCGACTCCTGTCCCAGCCGAGCTCCCTTCTTCTGGGAGGCACCATCAGGTGTCCCTGGCTTTACTCCTCCAGGGATGGGAGAATCTGGGCCCACCAAGTGGCACTTGAGATGACAAACAATTTGAAAGCCAAAAGGGCCTCAAACCATTCAATGCCTCACATGGACTCGCCCCAGTGTCCGAGGGAAAGCTGCTGTGGCCCTCCAGCCTGAACCCTCTGAAACATCCTGCCCTCAGGTCTGTGCTGAGGGAGGAGGATGGGTAAGGCAGGTGGTAACAGGGATCTGAGCCCCCGAGCACAGTCGTGGGACAGGAGGGACACCAGCACCTCCCACACTGCCACACACAGAACTTGGTTGTGCCCACACTTCCCATTTCCTTCTCTTCACGGGAACGCAGCCTCCTGTACCACGGGCAAGAGGCTACACGGTCTGGGTGGACTTGCTTCCACCTCGAGTTGGCAAAACGAAAAAACAAAACCTATTTTAAGTGATACAGCACTCACGCTCCCAATTCCTAAGGAAGTGCCACTTGGCTACAGGGCCAGCAACCGGCTCTTACGGCAGGCACCTCTCCTGCCCGAGGAACACGCTGCTCGTTTTTAGCCTGTCTCCAATTTACCCACTGGCAGAGGTGCTCGAGAAGTCTCCTGCAATGAAGCTGCAAATCCACGTCAGTATAAATTTCCTTTTTGAGAAGTTTCAATCTTGTTTTATCAGAGACCAGCGGCTGTGCCGAGGAAAGCCTGTAATGATTTCTCTTTTTCAGGCTTATTCCAGAATTGTATCTATTTTGGGGTTTTGTTTAGATCTGTCGCTGCTTTCATACCGTTGATCATGTTGTTTTTCTAACCCGCCCTGAACATCTGTTGGCTCTTTCTGAGGCTGCATAATCCTGGGCTTTTTTTTTCTCTTATGTATTCCACTGCTATCAGCTGGCTGTTATTCTTGGTTTTTTATTTTTCAGCATACATTTTATTTCTTTTAGTTTGGNTGTTTTCATAATGATAAAAATCAGTACTTATAGGAGATATCAAGCTGGCAGCCCTGCAGAAAACAGAGCGTACACCGTTTAACCACAAGCCAGACACACACTCTCTCAGCAGGACCACTGCAAGCACCAAGAGGGGAAACAACAGCCAAACCTTGGCCCTCTCACCCAGGCTGCCAGTGAGGGCAATAATTAGTGCCAAGCGTGGGGGTGGGTTTTCGCCTTTTTTTTTTTTTTTTTTTCCTGACGTTGACACTGGGAACTGTTTGGAGACCACGATTATTTTGCAGGGCCTAACAAACAGTTATCAGATGGCAGCAGCTTTTGGTCACTACCAGGCTGGACTGCATTCAAACCTAAGAGAAACATCTATCTCCTCAGCCAGCAAGTCTCCCTACCCAGTGATTACAAAACAAATAAGATTTTGAGGTTGACAAGAGTCCCTTTTAGCAGCATTTGGATTATAAAATTGCTCTGACTCACTGCAGCGTATTGCTCCCTCTTAATTAACAGAGCTGAACTTTGTACATGTCTAGACTTCCTCCTGCAGAATGGCAGATTTTGGCCTTCATGAATATCATTTGAAGTCATATTATTTACAGAGTCTTTATTCATTTCAGTCATTTGTTTCAAACATATTTTCCACAGAAAGAAAAAAATGCACCAACTGCTGGGCCATTTAATCTAAACTTAACAGTTAAGATGTTTTATTCAGCATTTTAAAAAGGATTGTCTTAGGGAATTTTATGTGCTGCATTTCTAATGTTAACTTTACAGATTGTAAAGTGCCTTGGGATGCACTAGCATGAAAGGCATTAAGGTATTGCAGGATTTAACCAAATGTGCATTGCACTAAAAAGAACCTTTTATGAAAGCACATACAGATAAAAACCACAGTAATGCTAGTGTTTATTAAGAGATGCTCAGATTTATTTCTTAAAGCAAAGCAATTTTCCTCCTCCACTGGCAAAAATGATCCTTTTCTAAATTAAAAAATTTTCCACCGGTACTGACATAAAATTGCTGAAATTTTATACTTCACGGAAAAATGTATTTTCCCATATAAAAGTTCAGTCTTAAAAAAAAATAATTGGATTCACATAAAAAAGGTGGCTTTTTTTTATTAAGCAGATAAGCTTTAGGATTTCTGGCTTGTGGGTGGTTGTGGGTTTTTTTTTTCCCCTACTAGTTAGTGGTACGAACAAATTAATTAACTATATTCATTAGCTTGGCTATTGTTACAGGATTTTCTGGGTACAAAGAAGGATGAATCACACATTTTGATCCATGTTTCCTATTACTATCAAAAAGTTGCATTTCAAATACAAGAGAAAGCTTGTACAGCTAAATCCCTTGACACGCCTGGAAATCACAGAGTAGGCTTGTACACCAATCACTTACGAGAGAGGATTTAATGTCAGTGGGTGAAGTTCAACACGGCAAGGAGGAACAGCATTAACACAGCCAGAGCAGCCTTATCAAGGAGAGGTGGGGTACTGTATCAGGCTTTATCTCCACCCTTTAAATGGGAGGGTGGATTTGATCTTCACCACCTCCCTCCCTGTATTCCACCTTTGTAACACCCAAGTACTCGAGCTCTGTGGTCTCAATCCAAAGACTACTACAGCCTGTTAAAAAAAATAGCAGTTGATTTTTAAAAGGCTACAGATAAAGCCCAATGAAAGTGTCACGGATTTCAACTCGTAGGACTAAACACGAGATCAAAGTTTAAGAGCAGAATATATATAATATTATTCCCCAAAAAAGTAACACTGCTGGAACTGCTATCACTCTGACATCAGAAGAGAAGCAACAAACAACCACTTTATAATGCCAGATCCACCTTTTCATTAAAATTACATTAAAAATAAAACATGGTGAAGAAAGTTAAAAAGCAGCATATGACTCCTATCAAGGAGGGAAGGATTAGTTGTCCTTTGCATTCTAAGTTTGAAAGTTAATATGACAGTCACAATACCTACTCAGAGCTTCAGATCTTTTTTGAATGATAGGAACATTTTCTCAAAGGCCTTCAGCTACAAAATAGCCCTCACACAGATTTGTTTCTCTAGAGCATCTGTAATTCAAAAACATTTCCTACAAATAAAGCTGAAAGCATTCATTATATTTGTAAGTGAAAAATTTCAGATGACTGCCCTCAAATCCAGTAATATTCTCCTGTTTAAAGGAAAACAGTGGAGCTATGTCTTCCAATTACAGTGGGTCATAAAACTGAATTAAAGGAAGATGATACTTTTCTAGCTAATGATGCTCTTTAACCACCTCTCTCTCATGCCTTTTAAGTACTATGGCATTTTCAGTTACACATTTGCCACATTTTCTTTTCACACAAGTGCTTTTTCTCCCCAAGTTCAAAGGAAAAATCAACCCAAACAACCTGATTTACACTTTTACTGTAGGCATTGAATACCCATCTCAGCCTGGTCCTCACAGATGTATTTCCTCATGAAGAAAATCCAGACAATAAATGTTAGCAGAGTATCCTTTGCCAAGCCACAAAGACCACATCTCAGTACCTGTAAAACAGAAATACTAGTATGTTCATATTTTACACCTGGATTCATCCAGATTTCTCCAGTGCTTTGTGCAGGCATTACTGAAAATGGTTTTACTCAGCAACAAGCTACACAGCAGGTTGGAACATGCAGTTGTTCTTTTCCTCTGATGGACCTCAAAGCGGGAAACCTGCAGCTTCCAACCCTTGGCTGCTCCCATAAACTACACTTTAGGCCCTCGCTGAGATCCTGATGTCAATTTGGGTCTTCCCAGATACTCATCCATCTTTCTGCTATTTCCTATCTAACAAAGATGTTGACCAAAAAAAGGCTGATGGAGATATCTCTCTGCTGCCACTGGACGTGCTGACACCCCCGTTCGTGGGGCTGTCAATCGAGGCATGACTGCAGTCGTTGCTTTTACTTTGATGTGGTGCAACGAACACTTGTTACTACAAATAGAGCCCCTTACTTAAAACCAGTGTTTTGCAAACTGTGAACCCGTGTAAGAACAGAGCAGCAAATCTGGGGACTCCACGACAAGCAATCCTGACTCCCAGCTCCAATTTGAGCATCACATGGAATATCACCGACTGAAACTGCAGCCACATTCAGCCTCTTTCACCACAACCTCTCACTTTGTCTGTGTGTTTATTTTACACTAATCACTAAAACATCACAGCACAAAGTCTTGTGTTATCTCTGTATCTATCTCAATATCTATAATTACTTTCTCTTTTGTAAAAACTAGGACAGGGAGTTGTAGCCCTCAAAGATTACAGATACCCATCTTCCTAAGCCTGACTAAGCCTAAACACACAACAATTATAAGATGGTAAACAGCAGTAATTGTACACTAAATGTCTTTTTAAAGAGCCAAATGTGCACTTAAAGTTTAACTCCCACTCACTGCTGCTCTAGAACAAACAGTAAATTAGTGAATACAAAACTAAAAACTTAAAAAAAAACACAAAGGCTCTGCAGCATGTTTCTCATGCAGGAAGTAATTCTAAAGTCATTCTAATTCAACCCCCCTCCCTTTTTTTTTTTAACCTTTGTAGACATAATGCAGGATAGCTTCAATAAAGCACTGCATGGAATAAAAGCATGTGATGATCTTCCCATCCAAATTAAAGTGTAATGTGTGGTAATTACCCTGCATTGATAGAAAAGGGGGCACTCGGAGAAATAAACCCCCCTTACCCTGCAAAGAAGTCCAGCTGCATTCTGATTTCTCAACAGTCAATTTGCTACCTCATATATTTTAAAATAGGGGGTTATTTGCACGTGTATGTCTCAGTGAAATGCAGCTAGTTTCGTGGCCATTACTAGCAGTTAATGCTTCCTCTTTTCACTGGAACAGGTGGCATGCACGGGGCAGAGAGCACACAGCTATTTTCATCCCATGTGCATCAAAACTAACTCTGAGGTACCACTCGAGCCCCATTCCCAGCCAGATTACAGGGCCTCAAAAACACTGCACGAGCCTCATGATATATTTGCCTTTCGTTGGGTCGGTGGGAGGCTGCTTTGGGAGTGCTTTTGGGAGGAGAATATTTATCCAGCAAGAATGAATGCAAAAGTCAGTCTCTAGAAGCAGGATTAAGGTGACAGTAGGCATCAAGTACAGGAATAAGGGAGACTGAAATACCCCAACTTCTTTCTTGGAAGCAGCAGAGCTGTTTGCTTTACAAATCAGTATCATGTTTACTGGGTGGAGAAGGGGGAAAAGAATTAAAACACCTTAAGAAGTAATAAAATGTAGCTGATAAATGACAAAACCCAGTTGCTCTTGCAGAATGTTATT
Organism: Empidonax traillii; assembly: GCF_003031625.1. Lineage (NCBI taxonomy): Eukaryota > Metazoa > Chordata > Aves > Passeriformes > Tyrannidae > Empidonax > Empidonax traillii. Next base: position 655,080 of record NW_020955295.1, on the reverse strand, counting down.
GTGTGACAGCGCTCCTGATAATTAAAATGAAGAGGTCATGTTCACTAATGGCAATGTCTAATTACGGAATACATAAAATATACTATAAATATCCCAGCATTTCCAAAGAATGTCTGTGACATTTATCACTAAGAGGTATCATCCTTGCTTCTTCCATGTCCATTCCCACGTCTTATACTTATAACACCAAGTATTTAAACAGGAATTGCTCTCCCCACAGATAAAAGAAGAATGCTTAAATACCGATACAGCTTTGCTTGGCCATATGAAAGATCTCTCAAAGACTTTAATTTTATGTATCTTCAGAACTACAGTTTGAACTCCCCATCTACCCTACAGCCATCACACTGGTTGTTGTTGCTATTTATTATCTAACGTTTACTACTGTAATAGTGCCTGGAGACTAAGCAGTTAGGCCACACTACTCTGTGCCATGCAAATATGTGACAAACGGCTACACAGGGATTTTACTGCAGTAGGAAAACTGTAAGAACTAATTGTCCTTGCATAAAGCATCAGAGGGCAGGGGAGAAAGGCAAAAGATATTCTGAAAACCTTGAGCTCTTGTATTTAAGGAGTAAAATTTGAATGTTATAAGCCTCCCCAAAATTCAAGGCTTAAAAATACAGATATTTATTCTGTTTTGAAGCATGCTGTCACTGGGAACACAGCAGCTAAGCAATTCAGCACCTGTCAAGTCTACTAAACTATTCTCTATTTAACCAGAATTTACATTTAGTTCACTCAATTAATATAAGCCTTATCAGGTTCATGATAATTAGCACACTTATTAACAGCAGTAACAGCGGCAGAAATGGTGTCAAAGAAGAGCTTTGTTGTACTTCGGTTGTTACCACCAGAGACTCCTATCTCTATCTGATCTTACCTAGTGATCTACTTGCTCTTGTACTGCCAAGGAGACCCACTTACTTTGCTCTTAAGCCAGACAAATTACTGTGACAAGAAGCAGACTTAGGGTATCTTCCATTCACAGATCACTTTAAGTACTTTACAGGTCATGTGCTATTAAACTACTTGCTTTACCAATTTCTTTTGGCTTATCCAAGGCTAAACTTCTTTACTTGGAGAGGAAGGTTATTTTTTGTTTTCCTTTTTTTTTTTTTTTCCTCCCTCCCTGTTTTATTTGAACCACGCATTTGTTGTAAGCTTTGGGCCATTATAGTTAAGGGCTGTTGGACCAAAAAATAATTTCAATCAATAAAAGAAAAAACATCCACTTCTGCTTTCCTTTGCTTCAAGGATACTGTTGAAGTGTACTATAACACACACAGACTTCTTAAAGTAAGTATCACTTGGAGCAATCAATAGGGCTCCTTTTTGGTAATTTGTTTTAAGGCAGTCCTTTAATGGCATTCAAGGGCAGATCCTATTTAAACCCTTCCCACAGAAGATGCCCTCCTGCCTGTCAGCCCAGAACTTTAAGGATTTTGACGAGAATTGTCAAATTCCAGATGACTGTTTATACACACAGACCTTTTGTGACTTTCTCCTGAGCTGCAGACTCACAAGGGTATAATTTACAATACAGAGCAGTGTCTTAAGAAAACAGTAACTCAGAACATAATTGCCGGGTTTTTTCCCCCCCAGCTTGAACTAAGAATTTTCCTTTTCTCTTAAACTCAGAACCACGAAGCCATACAATTAGTCCAAATTATTTTTGAGAAAAAGGCTAAAAGTTAATATACTTCGACAAAATTACCCACTGCTTTAACAATAAAGAGAGTATTGTGCTATCCCTTCACTTATCACTCTTCTCAACTATTTGACAATAGATAAAACCTTGAAAAAAAATGAAATCCATAGATTGCACTGTGTGGAATATTCTACAGGCAGGGAGGCAACTTTATAAAAGGTGAGACAGTGCCATAAACCAAGAGTCAGATCAGAATTTGAACCTCAATTTTAGATTCCTAGGTTTTTCAATGTTCAAGACACACCTCTTACATTAGTTTAGCATTTTCTGGTTTTGTGAGAGTAGCTACAAAAGCAGGGACAATTTAATACAAGCTGAGTTGAACTGTAGTGAAGGTGTTTCCGGGCTACATTTTTAAGAACATACTTGAAAGACTGGCAGAACAATCCAGTGCTCTGGTATTTTCAGAAATTCAAAACAATGAGATACTTAAGACTCTATTCACACACACAAAAAAAAGGAAAAAAAAAAAAAGAAAAAGAAAAAATGAACAGAGGAAAAATGGAGACTTAAATGTCTCTAAGTGGAAGAAACATTTCCCATTTCAACTCTAGCACTTTACTACTGACATAGAATGAAAAAAAGTGCTTGTATATAACCCAGACATGTCAGCAGTGAAATGAATCTCCAGGCTGTGCAATGATCTAAGAAAATCTGAATGGGCATATGGGAACAGCTCATTTTGCAAGACCTCCAAAACCAACCTACTGATAAACACCGGAGGGTGCCTGACTGCCTGCATACTCACATGCTTATTTGTTGTTATTCTTATTCATTACTGAGTCATTATTATTATTTAAGTGCCGACAATGCACTTGTGAACCAGAACAGATGCAAAATATCCTGTGGTAATGAGAAAATCAAAGCCTTTCTTATATTAGCAATTTCATATTATAGGATCTCTTTATTTTTGCCAATAAAGCACAAAAGTAATTAATACAGCAATATTTTCTTATTGTTCATGAGTAAAGCAAGTAAAACTGCTCAGATTCTGCCTTGGCTCTCCCCCCCTACCAGCACAAAATACAATAAATACTATTGAAGAATTCCTATTAAGACAAACAGCTGCCAAATAAAATACAACAAAAATCTCTCATAAAAGCCTGTTGTCTGTTTATTCAGAGATACAGTCAGCACTGAAAATAAACATCGTGGCACTGCTCTTTCATATTTAAATACTTATGCTGCCTTACTGCTGTAACCATCTCACAGGATAATTTGTTAACCGATGGCTGGTCCAGCATCACCTCCCATTCCTGCATAGCAACGAGACCCATATGTAGCCAGCACATGCTTTCCACCCCTAAAATTACGCTGCTACACATATGAGGGAGCTGACAAATAATCTCATTTAAAGAGCTGTGCACAGATAAGGTGCCAGGTTTGGGCACTCTCTGGTAGCAGTGATGGATGTGTACTCCAGCCATGTGCAGCTCCTCCAACAGGCCAGGTTTGCTGGGAAGGATCCTTGCAATACCCACTTCCCCCAGTGCCACTGGAGCTGTGTCTGCTGCTTATGACACAGCAAGGTCAGAGATATTAGAGCTGCTTCACATGTGCAGGTAAACCTTCAGCAGGGGATACTTTCACTGAGCTCAGAAAGAAGTCCATCTTCATTCAAGTAGGGCCAGATGGAAACTACCTGCCCTCAGCAAACCAACCTGTGCCTACTCCCCAAATCCGGCCCCAGAAACTCTCCACCTCAGCAAACACGACTGCACTTTTGAGGACTATTCTACATCACGGGAACGTATCACGACCAAAAAAACACTTTTGTGAGAAGTAAAGGGTTTTTTCCCCTCAATTTCAGTAACGAACACGATTTAAGCACAAAATGACTCAGCCATGACTGCACGGTTCAGGCAGCAAGTGCAGCACTGCTGCAGACACAACAGCCAGGGCGGAGCAGAGCTCAGCCCCGCTGTCCTTGCTCCTAAAACAAAGCAAGGTGATGAACAATATGTGATTCCTACAGCCCTGCTGAAGAAGATTGCTGGAGTCAGAGACAAACCCAGTCCTGCACAGGGAATCAAATGGGTATAATTCTGCACTAACTCTTTGGCAGCCCAAGGGTCCCTGCGAGGGCAGAGCCCAGCACGAGCCCCTCTGCCCAACTAGAGCATCCTGAGCTTCCCTGAGCTAGAGAAGAGCCTGGCTACACAGTTTGTATCAAAATACTCCTACCGCTTCCACGTAGAGGGAAAAGAAGCCAAGACTGAAATGCCAGAGCCAGTAAAACTGCAACATGTATCAACAAATGGAAATGTGAATGAAGAAGTTTCATCTTCAGCAAGTCCTCGAAAAACAGAACTGAGATTCTCAGGATCTGCTTTGACTATAAAGGCAACTAAAAGAACTAGATAGTACTCCTTGTTCTACATAAAAATCCAAGAGCACCTGACATTCAGAAGACCAAGTCTGGCCCTAAATACTTTATGAGATTAAATAAAAATGACAAGAACATTAAATACAAATAGGAAAACATCTATGGAAAGATCATCTGCTGCTCTGACCTTAAAGGTCTATATGGAAACAACTGCTAGTTGTAACAGCAGCATCCTGTCAACGACATACGTTTAAACAAAAGGAATAAAACACACAAACAATCAGCCAACACTCAGGCAACAATGGATTAAAAAAAAAAAAAATAAGCCTAGATTAGTAATTTTCCATTGAATATTTAACTTAATAAAACCAACAACCACGCATCTAAACTGGAAGAATGTTTTTAAAACCTCTGGAAGCGTGACAGATGAATGACAACTGACAATTCCCATTTAAGTCCAGAGGAATGCCCAGCCTTCACGTCCTCTTAGCTCAGCCCTAAGTCAACACACTTGTCCCTAAGCGAGCACTCGTGCCCACTGACGCAGGCACACTCCCTGAAGGGCTGAGGGTGCTCCAGCCACGCTGCTGAAAGCCATCACTTCCAGATTTTTGACAGTCACCCCTTGCCACACCCCCTCTTGTTCTTGACTGGGTATATTCCTGGCCCAGAATGTTTACAACCCCTGGTATTACCTCCCCCCCACCACATACACACACACACCAAAGCTGTGACGCATTCTTAACCACAACTCTGAAAACACACTGACATTACAATATATAAACATGCACAGAAGATATACACACTCAGACACACCAGGGGATAAAACAGACTGGGAGGAAACGAGGAACTTTATGTTACTGTCTTTTCTAATGAGATAGAAAGTGGCAGATGTAAAGATTTCATTCAGCTGACAATCTCTTTTATGATATGAATAAACTACTAAAACAGATTTAATCCTTTATAAAAATCAGATTATAAGAAGCAGACAAAATCACAACTTTATTCAATACGCCATCTTATCCAGTGTGACTAATGCATTATTTGTATGAAGTTAAAGTGAAGCGTTGGAAGGCTATGAAATAAATCAAATGCTCTACTTTATGTAATCTTAACAGACAGATCCCATTAGGATTCTGCTATGCATAGCTGTTGGTTAAAATCATTGACCAGTATCCTTATAAATTAATCAACTGAGGTAATGCTGGCTTGGCTGTCATCGTTTGCTCCTAATCTACATTTAGAATTCACTTCAACTTTTCAAGCCCTTTGGAATAGGTTTATCAATTTTCTTGCCCTTGCTTCAGACATCCACCTAACCATTAATTGTTTACAAAAGACCCAGTACAATGGAACTGTATCTTTTATGTTCCTTTTCTTTCCACAGGTATTAGAGCACATATTGACATTGCTTTATAATTAGTTGGAAAGATATTAAATCTTAACCAAACATTCTAGCCTGCCTCAATTTTTTTGATGAGACCTTTTATCATTGGAGTCGAATGTGCAGGCGGATTGTGTGAGTTTACACAAGCTAGAATCATGATAAAAAATCTAAAATAACCCTGTTCTCGTTGAAATGCAGCTAGAAAAATATTCTTGGTTATGGGTACACAGGAGGAAAAAAGACTCCTAGATATCAGGTTATTTGTGGAGCTCTAATGTGTTTTCAAACACATGACTTCTGTGTTACGTCTCTGTACTTTATGCAGTTTCTAGTCATGTTTGTTAGATGTCTGCATGTCATGTACTGCAAGATTCATGAGCAGTCTACAACCAGGCAAAATTCTCACACAACAGCTTGTCTTGGGTAATGGGGAAAGAAACAGCAGAGTGAAGTGACAGGGAAGTGTATTATTTATTATCCTGATGAGGATAACACCTAGTCATGGTCTACAAACATGCTCAATGTCCTGCTGATGGAGCTCAGGATTCCAAATGAGCACACAGGTGTTCTCCTCTACAAATATCAAAACTCTCTTTAATTATATTCCCTTATCTATGATTCCTCCATGTGCACACTAAAGAAGAGCCAGTTTGGGGAAGGGCTTTTCAAAGAGACAAGGAAAGACTAAGCAGTAACAAAAATATTGCAACAAATTGCATAATATTTCTGGAGCTCTACCACAGCGTAGATAAAGGTCATCTGCTCCTGAAATGGAGTGTGAAAGCAAGGGAAGCTGCAGCTAAGTATGGTTTAGAGTTTACTAAATCAATGAAAAACTTCAACCAGCTGCAGTGGCCTCTGGCTCAGCCCTCTGGTGCAAATTTACTGGCCCACAGACAACTACCAAAGCCACAAAGACAATACATCTAAGTATGTATGACACTAATAATCTCCCTTAATTGCCTTCAAATGATACCCAGGGTTTCATCAAAATTCATTCCCTTCTTCAAAGGTACATTGTTAATTTCAGAACCAAATTCCTCCAACAGTCTATTAAAACACATATTTCCAAATACCTCCTGCTTTTCAGGGACATGAAAATAAAGACCCATCAATTGTTTTTGCTGCCTGTTTTCCCTTGAAAGAAAGGACTTCAGAATAAAATTCTGCCCTGTATTCATTTTTTCCCAATCACAGGGATGTACTCTTCCTAGCGCTTGCTGAACCCAACACAGTAATTTGTATCCCCAAGTGGTATAAATAGAAAGTATGTCCAGTCTAATAACATATGTGAAGAAAACTCGTGTCCAGGGTTAACCAACAAAGCAGTGGCCTCCTAGAAACAAAGGCTGCTGGCTCAAAGAGCAACAATGCTTCTGAAAAACTGTGGATGTACTGTTCAGTGAAGCATCCAAGACATGACGTTTATTTAAGCTACAGCTGCATATACAAAGCTTTGCTATAAGATCCGGTAAATGGCAACTCTTCTGCAGTGACAAGATGGTTCTGTCTCCAAAAGGTCCGTGGCCTTCACTGTCCAGCTGAGAGCAGCACAAATTACATCAAGTATGCACACCACAAATAAATTCTGCCTTTTTCAGAAGAGTTTCTCTGCTTTGATTACCTTCTCTTGCAGATATGCTCTGCCCAAATCCTACCATTTCTCTTAACAGGCTTGCCTTTCCCTTACTAATATATCTGCCTAGGTTTCTGTCTTCCTCTATCACTGTAAACATTCATAAACATTAAGGGATTTAACCTCATCACACCCCCACGGAATAGGAAAATATACCCATCAGAGTTGGCAAGCAGTGAAGTGGAACTCAGCTGCCAGCAGTCCTGACCAACACAGAGTCCTCCTGCAAGTCACTTTGCTCTTCTCTTTCCCCTGCCCAACGTACAATAAGGACTAATGACAATGACTTCTCTGAAAAATGTTTTAGTCTACCAGTAAAATTCTGAGATGTTATGCTTCTTACTTCGCAGAAGGAGGTAAAGCAGAGACATAAACTAATATTAATTGAAGGGTCTGTAGCTGGAAATATCACCCCAGTTTTCTAAACACGTGTATATCGTCAGCAAAAATGCTGCATTAAACACAAGGATCTCTGTGCACCAGCTATTCCACAGACAATCAACACTGTTTACTCTTCCTGCAGGTAACACTGTACGAGCAAGCTACTGAAGGACTAGATGGTTAGAGAGAAGTTCAGAGCAGAGAAAATGTCAAAACAGTTCCCAGCTGACTCCTATGAAGATGAAAAAGTGAGCAGAAAGACCAGATAAAGGTAACTACACAGTTGGCCGTTCTCTCTCATGCTTTGCACCTGAGCAAAAAAAAAAAAAAAAAAAAAAGCAGGCAAATTACCACAGAGGTAAATATTGTCCCACTTTGTGAGACACCAAGTGACTTTCCAAAGCCAGTGAAGCAGCTAGTGGCAGTAAGACAATCTCACCAGTAAGAGAATCCATGTTCTATTCTTAAGGACATATTCACCTTGACTTCACAAACTTAAAAATGATGACAACAACTCTCTCAAGTATTAACAAAAAAAAAAAAAAAAAAAAAAAAAAAAAAAAAAAAAAAAAAAAAAAAAAAAAAAAAAAAAAAAAAAAGGCAAAGCAACTTAGTTCCTTCTCCAAGCAACCACCACCCTCAGCCACTGGTCAGTGCCCCAGTCCCTTCACCTATCCCTCTTCAAAGGCTTGGTGAAGACAAATGGGCTTTCCAAAGTGCAACGAAGCATAAAGCCATGAAAATCAAAGGGCTGCTTTTTGAGTAAATATGAGCTCCAAAGCCATTGTCCTCTCCCACAGAGGAGATCTATGAAAATGCTTACTATAGCATATGCACAGTATTCTTTACAGCTCTGCCTCCCTGCTGACCACCAGCCCCAGGGCCCAGTCTGCCTCCCATTACAATTGGCTTCACCACACCCACTGACTTGTATTGGAACTCTTTCAGGGACACAAACTAATGAGGTTTTAAACACTTGTAGACAGAAGAGATAATTCCTCATCATTATTCTTCATAGGAAACACCAGGAAGAATGTCACTCCATTGTTCTACAGGAAAGAAACTGGAAGAAAAATCGCCCCCACTTTCAAAAGAGCAGCCCAAAGTTTTCATATACAAGTTGGCTCCCCCAAGCTAAGGGTGTCTCACCTGAGAGTTCAGGACAGTGACCTAAAACATGTGCAACCTTGTGAAAGCATCTCACGTGCTAGCATCTATGCAAAAAGGTCCATAACCAGCAGACACATATTCTTCCAAGTCTTGAATACATTCTCAAATATCAGCACTGCTCCTGAAAGCAGCACAGAAACAGACTCACCTAAACACCATATCATGATCTTGGTTTGCATCATGGCATGAGACTGAAGTGAATGGGACCTGCCAACCATAATGATATTTTATATTTCCCGATTTTATATTTAAAAGCTTTGCATTTGCTCTATCTACTCACAGTTGTTTGCTTTTTTTTCCTCACAAGTGAAATCGTGACCTAAACCAGAAACACAGCAAAGGACGGAAAAAAAAAAAAAAAAAAAGAAATAGACCTACATAATGTACTACTACCCTCAGACATAAAAATATTTAAAATAAGAAACATCCCACTGAGAAGCCACCCTCTCAGCACAAATCATAAACCACCAAATACTGGTCTTGTTTTTACCTAGTCTTACTCTCAGCTGTCTATCACTTTGTAGGATGCAGATACCATCACTCATCATAAGGCCCTACACTTGGATGTCCAAGAAAACTCAAACTAGAGTTGAATCCTGACAACAGTCCATGCAAAGTGCCAAAAGGAAAAAGCACTAGTCTCAGTAGTAAGCCATCTGCAGGTTTGAGCCCCAGGCACTGAAAGTAATGTAGAGCTAGAGAATTTACTCATTCCACACCACCATATACACCCACAGCTATACAAAAATAGCTATTATAATACTTGTCAAAGGAACAACTGAGTGATTTTTAAGTTGGTGCTCTAGATCGTTTTCTTCTTTGCTGGTTGTTAATACCCCACCCCTATAAATACATATAATTATGAGTGGGCTATTCATGTCTTACTATAACTGGTAGCACCATGCAGCATCTGAGTCAGGAATCTCAACTGCTGACTACAGCTCCTCACTAAACAAGATTTACTCATCACACATAGTAAATGGCATTCCCCATTCTGTGTTCCACCTACAATAAAAAAAATCAGCTTCCAGTTGTGGTACCATCTCCAACTCGCCTTAAAACTCATCATCCCAAATCACGGGGAGTATAAGGATTCGGTGATAACCTCCAGCAAAAAATACACAGATTAACTGCTGAGGTCACAAAGAAAAAATTCCACAGGTAGCGTTTTCCTCTCTCAGTGGCTTGATTTGAACACATCCATAAAACATTATTAAAACATGATATAAAGTTTTACTGAAGAAACTATTTACTAAACCTTTGTTTAAAAGTCATAATAATTTATGGTGTTGATCTGCTACGTATGAGTTGAAAAATAGTCTCTTCAAGATAAAACAGCTTGTAGCAGCTGGGAAGTTAACTGCTGGAAGGTTTGTTTTATTCTCTTACCTCAGTTCTCTAGTTCCATATTATTTTTCAGCACTATGAGCCCAACCTTCTAAACCCAATGCACTGATTGCACTCAACAGCAACCCTGCTGAAATTCAGGAGCAATACATAATTCTTAAAAAGTTTCTGCAAGACAGGACTCCAGTACAAAGCAGCTGAAAACAAGCTCTCCAGCTCATTCCCTAAAATCTTTCCTCACAGATGCAGATTTAACATCACGTGCCCTTCCTGAGACTCTTCTGTCAAACAACTGTCTCATTAGAAGTTACTCAAAATGGAGCTTAAAAGCTACTGATACACACACTGCCACCCTTCCTCTCATTTTTTAATCTCTACAGTTGTCCATTAGTCAGGAGTAATGTACCTTCTGACCTCTGACCAAAGCTATTAGAACAATTTAAACAAATATTTTGGTTACAAAGCATCAATACAGAACATTCAGTAACAATAAAAAGATGAAAGACCTGTCTTTTCAAGTCACTGTTGTGACTTCCTGACCATACTATACTATGAGTGGTCTGGAAGGTTATATTAACTTGACACCTTACTTGATTTACTGTCTTCTTTTTCAGTGCTTAAGAAAGAATTTGTAACACAGCAAAACCCAGAATTGTGGCACATTTTCAGTTTTCAAGTGCTAATAGACGTTTGATGGCTTTAGAAAATCCATTCCCTTAAACTGCAATCGAGAGAAAAGATTCAAGCTTCCCTCTCCATTTTTCTTCTCTTTCCGTAAAAGAAAGGCAGTAAATTTGAATTAGATAGGTTCAGAATTGGGCTCCGAGGAGTTTTCTCCACATGCATAGTATTAGGCATGTGCAAAGTGCCTTGCTGATCCTGGTCATTGGAGAGTTGCTCCACATTATTGACGTCTCCCTTTTGGCCAAAACAGAATCAAATCCAGCACTCCCTGAAGTCAACTGGGAGCACCTCCATTGGCATCACTGGCTCCTGACTCGGGCCCAAGCTGGAGGAAGAAATGGGTACTTTATGGTATTTATTATTTACATTTAACAAGCATCCAGGAGCCAAATCCTTCAAGCCCTTGCAACAACAACAAAAAAATAAAATAAAAAATTCATTACCTCAAATTAAAGGCAAGGGGAAAAACAAGATAGGGTCTCTCTGTTTAGATGTTTATTCTACAGATTTCATGGGTTTAGTGTATAAAAGATTTCCTACAATTCCTCTCAATTTTTTAATGAGATTCAATATCTGCATTCTTTTTGGATGCCCAGTTATTTGTGAAATCATGTAAAACTGCTGATAGGTTTCAGGGAAATGGATGTGTATACAGTCAAAAATAACATCAGCTTTCATTACCACATACATCAAAAACTGGGGTTTAGTCATTAGTTAAGCATGTTGAACATTTTGGGAGTGAACAAGAATCCAGTTCAGTAAAACTTAATTTGAAATCAGAGTTGTTTTAATAGGACCAGTTGTGTGCTTAAAACCACACACCTGCCTATGGACCCTTCCACATTAAGGCCCACATGGTTTTTCTAAGTTTTAGAGCCGATTTCATCCCATCTCACATGTTGAGAATTTTGTTTGACTTGCATAAAAAAACAGAATTTGGGCCTCATACACAAAAAGCATCACAACACTCCTTCCACAATGCTGGAGCACACACCATCTCAGTCCTAACTCAGCCCTCAGCACAAAAAGACCAGCAGTGCCCAGCCATTTTTTTCAAAGACCATTTGATGTATTTTTTTAACTTAATACTTTACAGAACGTCACATTTCCTCTTTAAATTATTTAGCTGCATTCCAGGCTGCAGAACTAGTCTTGTCAGATAGACAAAAGGAATAATTTCGCCTGACTGAAGGACCTGCATCATAGCACCATCTCTTACTCAAAAAAGAAAAGCCCAAGCAATATAATTGGCATTCACGTTCAAAGCGCTTAAATGCTCTGAAGTTCTGCCTGGCTTCAGAATAGCTGAACAATATCTCAAGTATCTATTCTCTGTCCCAATTTGTATATTTTAAAAGTCATTAAATTCTTGAATGAATCATTAGGAAAACAATTCAAATGCTGTTAAACTGATAGTAATTTTGCCTCATAGGATAGATGTGAGCTTAATGTTTGCAAACAGCCAAATTCTTTTAAGATTTACACTCCATGGAGTTCAATATCAGCCAGGGAAGAATTACTAAATCAGGATGTACTTCAAGTACAGGTTTTGGCCCAAGTCTATTTTTGGTCTTCCTCAGCTGCTTGTTTTGACAGCATCTAATCCCCCTCACACACCCACCAGCAGCCACACAATCCATCCATTTACACTATCAAAGCAAATTGAAAATGAAACATTTTCAAATAATTACTCGCGGATGTCTGCAATACAAATCCAAAAAGTAACTGCAATTCAGCCGTAATATTTCTTAGGGAGAAGAAAGGGAGGGAGAGAAAAACCTTCAAGAATTCCATTCAAAATGTGATTTTCTCCTATACTGATGCTCTCATCATCATCCCCCCCCCCAAAAAAAAAAAAAAAAATTAAAAAAAAAAACGAACTCCCAAAGAGCCTATCTGCTCCATTTCACACATTCCCATTGGAAACACAACCCTGTTTCCACATTCAGAAGGCTTTTCATTGAGTTCTTACAGACCCTGGTGAAAGAACAGTAACTGAGAAGGTCTTCTGCAGGGGCACAAGGCAAAGAGGGAAGGGGGAAGGTGGGTGAAGAGGGGGGGAAATAGCCAAGGCTGGATCTGAAACAGTTCACCTTTGTCTGGAGAGCAGGATCACCCCCTCCAGGTTGAGCACTATGTTTGAAAGAGCGCGCTGCTGCGGCACGCTGAGTGTTTCTGCACTCACACGGGAGAGGAACCTGGCCCACAGATGGCCTGTTCTCAGCTTTGTCAGCCACAAACAGACCTTTGAACTTTCTATTTATATAACAGTTTAGTGAGTTTAAGCCTCTTCCTGTATAACTGGCAGTTTGCTGGTTTTGCTGTAATTAGGCTACTTGTGATACATAATATAAAAAAAAAAAAAAAGGGAAAAAAACCCCAAGAGGCTTGTTTCTCTGCAGTGAGAAGTCTTCCTCATCACAACCACATATCTAAGATGACACTCTTACCTGATCTTCTCATTTCCCGTTGCCAGGTTTTAATTTACATACCTCAATATGAATTCTTCCGCTAAGTATTTTCTCAACTTCCACTTTTTTAAAGGATGCAGGACTTAAAAGTTTTAATGCCATCGACAATAAATATAATGTAAGCCACGAACCTCTGTGCCTTTCTTTGTGTTAAGCAAGGAGGTTATATATATTCTGGGGTGGTTGGGTCTTTGTTGGGTTTTGTTGTTTCCCAGCTGCTGATTAATGACACCACCTTACTCCGTAAGCAGGTTCAAATCCAGCCACATGGTCCCAGGACACAGCAAGATTTCATTTACTTGGTTACCACAGACAAGCGTGGAAAGTGATTTAAAAGATGAAATTTGATTTTTAACAGCAAGTGGTCCCCTTGGTGCACACAGGCATTCAAGCTTTTCATTATATCCATCTCCCCTCCTTTCTCCCTCATAGAATAGCTTGTATTAAAAGCAAGCCCAGGTGAACATTTCTTATTCATCCAGGAATCATAGCAGACTTCAGCTTTGGCCCTTCCATCTCATCCAGAGTTTACATACATTTAAATTGTTTGGGGTATTTTTCGGTTTTTCAAGTCTGGGAAAACATCCATGGGGACATTTGTGGCCTTATTTTACACATTTTACCCAAGTGTTAACAAAACCCCTGACACCAGCACTCGGCTGCCCTCCCGACCACTGTCTTGATGAAGGTTCAGTGAAACACCCCATCCTTGTACCTACTGTGATCTCGCCTAATACGGGAAACTAAAGGGCTGACTGTGCAGTTTGTATCAGGACAAAGCTCCCACTAATCATCCAAAATGCCAGGTGAGAATTTCAGCACACATGTAATGGCACCACACACTGTAACAACCACAGCTCTCGACAAAATCCATTTCAAGAAGGGACACAAAAATGTACCTCCATTGGAGGCAGGGGGAAATTAACTGTGTTTTCCCCAGCAGCCCAAAACTTTTGGGAAGTCGTTTCCTGGTATAAAGGCATGGCAGAATTAAGTTTACCTTTGCACCTTTTCATCAGATTAAAAAAAAAAAAAAATCTGCTCAAGCTATAAATATTTTTTTAATATATTTCTCAGGCTAACAATGTTTCTGTTGTAGTTTGCATACAGATAATACAGACACCCACACACCCAGTAGGCCTCAGCTTGCCTTCTTGGCGACTGCAGAACAGATTAGCAGAAGTTTTGGGTTTGTAAGGAATGCAGAAGAGGGTCCCTAATTGCCTTATAAATGCTTGTGAAACACATTTTACAAAGGCCAGCTTACAGGCAGACGGAGGACAGCTTCGAAATAAGCAGCAACAATTCACACATCACGTTATATGTACTTTTTTGTAAATATTATCGAGTAATAACACCCTTATTGACACCCAGACAAAATTAATAAACCTTGATGGGTGAGCATGCACATTTCTGGGTGTGTAGGGATGGGATATAAACATCATATATATATATATACATACATGTTTATGGATAGATGAGATAAATTCAGCTCTCCGTAAGCTACGCAACGACTTGTCAGAGACAAAAATATTTACGTGTATTATAAAATACATGTCACGTTTGTGTATACACGTAGATTACATACCCATATATTATACACATGTGTGCTTGCATACACTAATTGGATTATTAAAAGCTAAATCCAAATTGACCTCAGCAATGAGTAACTGTGTGTGAACGCCTGTGCCACATGGAGAGTTTGTGCAGATATCAAACAGATTGAAACAGTCAAAGTAAAAATGTTCTCTCCTCATGGACCTTAAAAACAATACATTTGCACGGTATGAAAGCAAGCAAGTGGAATTCCTAGAACAAGTGGCAAGACGTTCATATTTTATGGAAAAACAGAAGCACAAGACTTCCCTTCTTTCTGATGCACATCTCTAAATCCACATAAAACCATAGTCAAATGAAAGTAAGTTATTAAGCAAACACTAAAACTCAATACCTATAATGTGCTTAGTATTTGAACTACACCCACATATTGGGTTGTAACAGCTTTTATTAAATTAATGATGTTACCCACATTATAAATTAGGCAAATCGTATGCAAATATTATTTGAGTGGTAATATGGTGGTTATCAGTTGTCTGCAAAATAAATTAGTGTAGCAGAGTAAAGATAGTGTGGTGGAAGCATAACATTTAATTGAGCACTAATTTTATTGTGATTATTACTTTTAAATAACAACAGCGTGATTATTAGAAGATGTAATACAATGGTTTATGCAGAGCTGATAAAACACGCACATGATCCAAAACGCCTATCAGATTAATATTGATACAGTGTAATTTACAGTTGCAAGGATTTACTCCAAATTGCTGTAAAATGGAACGTGACAGGTATTTGGTTCTGATTACCCAGGATTTGCAAGTATTGCTATTAGACCATGTTTGGCAAAATGATAGTTATTAACTAGATACATTATCTCTTTCCTAGACATACCTTTATATTATCAACTAAGTAAAGTAAATCCTCTGCAAAGCACGAGGTCCAAATGCACATGCATACACACATATAATCTGTGTGACACTTAGAGATTAGGATCACAAAATACAATATTTTAGTCTCTTTCTTTCTTGGCAAACTGCAAGCCAGCCTAAAAGCATTTAACAAAGCAGTACCCAACCCCTGAATTTCACCATGTATAGTTAAAGAATTATAAATATATTCGCTAAATTGAAAAGTAAAGAGAGAATCAACAAAACCAGACAAAGAATAAGCACAATCTCATTAACCAGCCGGAGAAGTGACTAAATACCTACCCAAATTCTAACTTTCCCAGTTACTTGTCACCCATCAAAAATTCCTCAACATTCACTTTGATAGCAAGTTTACAATACACTTAAACAGATGCACCGACCTTTTTAACCGTGCATCTATTTGCAGAGCAATATAAAAGTAAAATTCCACTCTTAAAAAAAAAAAAAGGGGGGGGGGGAAGAGAGGTAGGGAGGGGGAAGAAAAAAAAGAGACCTGTTATAATATCACAGGCACTGATCTTCCCACTTCCAAAACTAACTTCAATAACGCTCCATCCAGAATAGGAAACCAGCAAAACCAAAGCCCCCCCCCCGCCTCTCCAACACCGATCAGGGCTCACAGCCGAACTGTGCCACACAGCAAAAACTACAGTCGCGGTTCTCCCCCGTGAAAAGGAACATTGTCAGTGACAGCAGTAAACACAACATTAGCAAAAGCCGCGATCCCGGGCAAACATCGCCTCCGCTGCACCGCTCCCCTGCCCGGGAGGGAGCTGCTGCTGCTGCTGCCGCTCCCGCAGCGGGAGCCGGCACATTTCGGCGTCCCGTCCTTCCCCCCGCGGGCCAACCTCGCCCCCCGCCAACGCCGCGAACCGAGCGGAGCTCCCGGAGCCGCCCGGCACCGGCACCGGCTGCCCCAGCCAGCCCCGCACCGGGGGCTGCCCCCGCAACAAAGGCTCCGGCACCGGGGGCAGCGAGCAGGGAAGCGGGGAAGGAGGCAGCTTCTGCGAAGGAGAGAGGGGTGGAGAGACACGGGGTGGCGGGGGTGGGGGGAGAAGGAGAAAAACCAAAACCGAAAAAAAAAAAAAAAAACAAACCCAACAAAAAAAACCCAAACCCCAAAACACCCACCCGAAAAAAAAAAAAAAAAAAAAAGAAAAAGAAAAAAAAATAAAAACCTACCACTGCTGCTCTAAGTCCCAGTCCCTGAAAAAGTCGAATAGGTCCATAACGATGCGGTCGGGGGAGACTCAGAGAAGTGGGGCTGCCCCCCTCCCCTGCCGCCCCGCAGAGCCGAGCCGAGCCGAGCCGAGGCGGCGCGGCTCTATCGCTGCCCGGCCCGCATGGGCAGCAGCGGCGGCCGCCGCGGAGCCGCCCGGGGTGGCGGAGCTCCGCCGCCGCCGCCAGCAGCGCGGCGCGGCTGTGCCCGGCTGGGAGAGGCGGCTCGGCGGCGGCGGCGGCCCGGCGCGCACACACACACACACACACACACAGACGGGCGGGCAGCCTGCCTCGCACACCGCGAGGGGAGGAGCCGGGGCGGCCCGAAGCCGCGGCATGGAGCCGCCGCGGCAGCACCGCCGGGATCCGGCGGAGCCGCGAGCCCCCGCCGGGAGCGCGGGGAAGTTTAGCTGGGAGGGAGGGAGGGAGGGAAGGAGGAGGAACGGCGCGGGGGGATGCGGGGGAGCAGCGCGGGCTTCGCGCCTCCGGGAGACGCGGAGAGAGGCCTGGCTGAGCTCGGGAAGGATGGGGTGGGGGGAGAGAAGTGGGGGTAGGGGAGAGAAAACAAACAAACAAAAAACCCAAAAGCCCAATAACAACAACAACAAAAAAAAAAACCAAACAGGCACCTATAATTTAATTGCCAAAGCCAACTCCTGCGAGTGGACAAACCTGCCTGTGCAGACATGCCAGCACTCTCGGGGTCCGCCTCGCTGGGAGATGCAGGATGGCAGGGAAGGGGCAGAGCAGAGCCAGGCTCGGGAGGCTGGGGGGGCTGGATGAAAAAAGCCCTCCCGGGGTCTGGATCCCGGGGAGCAGCCCGCATCCCAGCTGGGATGGTGACCCTTCCTGCTGCCCCCCTGCTTCGTGAGTGACGGACAGTGGCACAATTCACCTGCGGGCAGCAGGCAGGACAGGGATGATCCAGAGCCTTCTGCAGAGACTACCCCACTCCCTGCTGGCTCCGGGGAGAAGCCAAGCACAAGTCCTAGACTGCCCCATACACAGAAGGAATAAGGGGCCCATTGCTCCCTCCACACCCTTAATCAAATTATTTTCTACCCAGGTTCACATGCCCTGCCTGCATGCTTTTGTATCCAACTGCTTTCTAAACAGTAACCAATCTATTACAGTTTTCAATATCCCTGTTATATTTATGAAATTCCAAATACATATACCCAACTGGTCACGCCAGCCAGCTCTGCCGCCACAGACCAGGCTCCAGTGAACCCTCTAACAGAAGCATGTTTATGGGCTTCCTGAGAATTAAGAGACAAATCTAAGATTATAAATTAGATCAGTGGCAGAGCAGCTAATGTAATCCACAATTTTTGCCTTCCTAAGGAGTACACAATTGTTTTATAAGTGCTATTGGGTTAAAAATATTGCTGAAGAAAAGCTGTGGCACCGTGGAAGTCAAATATGACAGTTCATCTCAAATTTGGCTTCACTGCAAGATTTGCATTTGCACCGTGTGTCTTGTGGGCCTCCAAAAGAGAGGGAGCTCAGGCAAGGCTGCGTTGCCAACAGTCCATGCTTGCACCCAGCAAACCCCAAAGCACTGCTCCTCTCCCTGCCATGGGCAGGCAGGTGGACCCAACATTTCCTTTCTAGCACCTCTGTTTTCTCCACAGACAGGCTCCAAACAGACTACTCTGGGCCTGGAGCTTTAAAATATTTTGAATTGGTCCCCTCTCTTGTCTGTTTCTTGTTTAAGCATCATCATTGGTTTTAAAGGCCCCATTCAGAATCATAACTTGTGGCCAATACTTCAGACCAACATGGGAGGTGGAGTCACATTTTCACAATATTAATCCAGAAACAAGTAGAGGAAGGTTTATTTAACAAAATCACTCTTAATATAAGTAAAAGCCTAGTCCATCATCTAGTCCCTTACATTCAATAACTTGCTTGTTTTCAGTATCTTGAGCTTCAACCACGAAACTCAAATAACTTACTAAAACCCTGGGACTTGCAGGAGGTGGCAGTCGTACTCCCCCTGTTTCCACAGAGGGGCCTGGTTGCTGCTAGCCAGCATCCCCTGCACCAAAGTGGTCTGCAACAGCCCTTGCTCCACCCAGCAGAAAGAAAAAACACTTTATAAGTGACTTCACTTTCTTAAGGTCTTCTTTAAAATCTTCGGAAACTAGCAAAAGATGCACAAAATAGATCCTGAAAAGGCTTTCAGAACTCATTCCAGCAAAGGGGTGGGAGATTCTTCCTGAGCAAGCAAACCTGCTGTTCCCATGAAGTGCAAAAGCAGAGGTAATCCCTCTCCTCCAGAGTTGCACGTTTGGCACCTGGAGCTCTACAAACACCCCACACCCTCGGCTGCATAAGAAAGTTTGTGCACAAACCAGGTTTTTACAGTCAGGTTTCAAACCCCCGAGGAGGCACTACTGGAGACACCCAGCCCAGGGCCCTGTGCTGGACACGTGTCTGCTGCCATGGGGGCTGGCAGGACAAGTGCCTTCCCCAGCCCTCTCCCCAGGGACACAGCACACCCACGCTTGGCCACACACGACCTCAAGGCAGACCAGCAGAGTGTGAGCTGGCCCTGCTCTCTGCCTGCTCACCGAGGCCAGGGCTGCAGGAGCGAAGGGCTGCAGGAAGCACATCAGGGTGTACCTGTTCTCCCAGTGCCTGGCTGTTGGCAGCAGGGATCCAGCACCCTCTGCAAACCGCCAGCTCAGGGGCAAGAGCAAACATGAGGCTGTCCCAGCCCTGGCTCCACTGAGCGAAGGGTTCATTTACCCGAACTGCCAGGAATAGAAAATTCAACTGCCCTCGGCGTGACCTCTTTTACAGTTATAGTGGAAAATACAACTGCGGTTCCCAGCACCTGCAACAGCTCAGAGCGGGGATAATAAGATCAGCAAGGCCTCCTGGCCCTGTTTACCACCGCCCGGCCCCACAGCCTGCCACAAAGGGGAGTGCTGGCTCAGCACGGGTCAGGCTCCGGTTTTGCCGATGAGGTGGCAGGCTGCGAGCCCTGCTGCCATTTCCTCCGCCCCTGCCCTGTGCCAGCCAGCCCTTCCCCTGCCCATCCTGCTCTACCAGCCCAGAGCCGGCTTTCTGGCAAGATGCTCCTGGTGGGTGGCTTTGGTGGTTGTCTTCATTTAGGGTTAGAGGAGGAGGAGTCCTGCCAGGGCGTCTCTCTGATGGAACCACAAATGCCTGGACCCCTCTGGTGGCTGCTGCTGCCATGGGTGGGCTCACAAGCTGAAAACACTGTACAGCCACCAGGAGTTGCTGAGGTTGCACCAAAATGGTTAAAACTTCCCACCTGTTTCGTCAGGTTCAGCAGCAAACAGTGCAGAACAGAGTTTGAAGCAGGGAAGGGGCATTCCAACCTCATTCTTTCTCTTTCCAAGCTACCTATATCCCATGAGAATCTTGCTACCCAAAGGCTTTGCAGGTATGCTCTGCGCATGCAAGGGAAAATACAAAGGCACTGAGGAAGACATGGAGAAGTAATGAGGGCCAGTTCCAAAGGCAGGGCTCTGCAGCCCCATTGTCCCTGTTCCCAAAGGAGGAGAGACAAGGCTGTGCCCATGGTGGGTTGGGTGAGATTGAGGCCAGCAGTCCACAACCACAGAGGCAAAAGGTAACCGAACTGCAAACCTTGTGAGACAGCACGGAAACCTTTTCTGCTGAGAATACTCCATTTGATCCAAAGAAAACCCTATTTTCCCCACAAAACAAGAATAATGAAATCACAGTTTTCTATCCAGAAAATGTTAATGGAAAATTTGTGCCTAGCTATGAATACAGATTGGAGATATTTGGATTTCTGAGGAAAGGAAGGTCAAGTCATTTTCACAGTGTGAAAAATGAAGCTAAGAGAGTTCATATTTCTCTGTGAAGCAATGATTGATTTTTCTTTCTGTGCCTCATTCATACTGCACTAAACATGTATAGAGAACAAACTTACATCTTAGATAAAGCACACAGATTACATTAATACCTTGAAAATTAAGTTAATATTAGCATCTGTTTAAAGGTAGGCACAAGAACATTTAGCCCATCTCTATGAGAACAGGCTGTTGGCAGGAGTGCATAAATCTTATGTACTGCTATATCACACACACAAAAAAAATCACAATTGAGATGTGCATATATAAAATAGAAACCCGTCATGTGGTGCTTTAATGGCTACATTTCCTCTTTGGAAGTACAGAAGTATTTTAGTTACTGAAAGTATGTTGGTACTCAATTTCAAGTATGTATATATAGGCAATCTTTATTTTCCTGCCATCTTAATTGTAATTATCAACTCTGTGCTGCCTGAGTGATTTATTTAACTGTGCAGAACTATTCTTATTAGCATTGTTACTCCTATTTTATGAAACAAGAATAATTTAATACAATAATCACTTCTGAGAATATATTGATAAAGTGTTCTTACTGAGAGAAAAGGGAATGTTCTCCTTTCCTTCTGAATAACCCTCCCCTCATTAGGTTTCTCCAGACTCCTTTAGGAAACATGGTATTTTGGTATTTTAGTTCACAATGGCAAGCTCTTACATATGTTAGGATGTGTCCAGAGCTACCTTCCAGGACACGTTGATTTCATCATGCTCTGTTCCTACGAGGTGCACAGCGGATGTTTTAAGGTCCCACAATTGTCAGATGTGAATTAGTCATAGGGGTTTTCAGCTCCCTCTTTTGGTACCTCTCTGTATGTTGGCCATTTATCAGCAAAAGCCCTGGGAATGCCATTTTCAGGCGGTGAGAAAGTCCTCCCTAGTACATGTTGCAAAGTAACGCTTTCAAGAGACGCTCACTGATAACCCAGCAGTCACACCAGAAGTATTGTGGTGTTCAGACTGTGACACTGCCTGACCCTACCTGTCTGAGGCACAGCTCCACCTGATGTTTTGCCACTGTCAGGATAAAATCAAAAAACAATGAAGGAAAAAAAAGCAACAATAACGACATTCCTATTTATTACTGTCACTCTGCACATTCACCAGGCAGCTCTTAAAACACTGTAGTGATAGTCTAAACTTTCCAAACTAGGCAAGGCAGCGACTGTAGTCAAAAGCTAGAAGTAAGTCATTTCAGAAACAAGTAACCCAAAAGATCCACTGGAAAACAGATGCAAATCAGTTGTGAAAAGAAAGAGGGAGGATCACAGAACTACAAATTTGGAGGACGACGGTGGTCAAAAGTACAAGGGCTCTATGAAAAAAATCAAAACCAATTTGACTTTCAAGTAGACGTTTCATTAATTAGAATCATCACAGTCTGATCTTTTTCTGACATCCAGCCCCCTCGCCCTTTTTCTTTTTTTTTTCTCTTGTTTTTAAGTTAATGACCAATACATTATTTTGCAGAATTTAAAGCAGCTGGTTATCTTCTTCTAAGACTTAAGGCGCAAAATTTTATTTCACACTTACTAACCGATTGTAAACGATGGGTGGAAGTGAGTAGCTGAGGAGGAGGCCATCTGTTGCAATCCCTTCCTTTAACCAAACCAATTGCTTACAGCCTTAGCATGGCTCTCACCATCTCCTACCCTGGCACACAGAAGCAATCCCTGTAGTAGCTTTTTAACCAATTGCATGACCATATGTTCCTGGCGAGTGGAACCAAAGACAACGCACAGCATAAAACAAAGCTCCCGTACCAACTTTGAAACACAAACACAGCCAGAAAATTGAAGTGCAAAAGCATGGTAAAAAGGCTTTTCACATCAAGTTTCTTGCTTTCTGCCATGTTGCATTCAAAAGACAGAAGCACTTTAGAGCAATGATGTCTATATATAAGCTGCTGAAGTACTGTCTTGTCTTCAGTGATTTTTATGATGATATTCTCTAATGCACTTTGCAGAAACAGAAGACTAGGCAAAGCTTCCTTTTTTTTTTTTTTTTTTTAAGGAAACAAAAAGAATAATATATGGCACATAGCATTAGCACAGAGGTGGAATATCAGAGAAGAAAAGCTGCTCTTTTTCCTTTCTCTTCCCCCCTTTTCTTCTGTTATTCTGTTAAGATCACTGCATTATGTTCGTCCCCTTCAATTGCCTGCTTATCCCATGTTAGGAAAATAGGACCTTCCTGTTTTCTACTAATATTAGAACATGATATCTCTAACAAATATGTTCAGAGCAGATGCTATAGCTGTTCAGGATTAACTATGAGAAACCAACAAAATTCAAGCAACAGCCTGGGTATTGGTCTAGATGTTCAGTACCAAACAAAGGAATTCAGTCATAAATCCAAAGCATTAAAAAGTGCAAATGATACCTAGGTATATGAAATATTCCCCGTGACAACAATTCTTGACAACAAAGAGGTCAGAAAAAACTTAAGTTCATTTAAGGAGATACTTTCCCCCCAAGATGATGTTGGTAAATACCTACAAAATGTTTATTTTTTAGTTAAAAAAACATTACTTAATTATGTCAACTTAATTGTAGGATCCCTGTGTTTTCACAAATACATACCCTGCTAAACATACCATAGTTTTTGTTCACAAATCTGATCAGTTGCAGTATTTTGGGAGCATTTTACAGGTGCATGGGGGGCCAACAAAGTTGAGTCAGTAGGCTTCTTGCTGGCTCTGTTGTGCAAAAAACAGAAGTGTCTGCTTTCCATGGGCAGACACAGCCAACCATCCAGATACTTGGGCAGTGAATGGATCCCATACACATATTACATCCTACTTTGCTCTGCTGTGACAAATGTTATGGTATGGAATATAACTTAGGGTATCAGCCCATATGTCCATTTGGCAAGCACGGAGCACTGCATGAACATCAGTGTTTGGGTGTTCACACCTCCCCAGGTTTTTACAAGAAACAAACCCCAGTTCTGACTTAAGGAAAGGATATTTAGGCCCACTTAGAGGACAACAGCAGGGAACTCCTCATTTGAACTTCTTCTGAGCCCTGAAAGACCTGGTGAAACTGATACTCCACACAGAAATAGCACTGGGATTAGAGCATCCGAGATGGTCCATCAAAGGCCTTTGACAGGTCCTGGAAAGGTTCTGCTGAGAACAGTGCAAGACCATTGCAGCAATTTCTTGTCATTCAAGAGGATGAATGTCTGGCATATTTATTTCATAAAGTGAGAACCAGTATCCCAAACAAATAGCTAGAATGAGTATTATTCAGCCTTTTTCCTGGCAACCAGCTTAAACGACCGTGTCTTGCTTTTCTGGGAAACCTGCCAGGTGAGCTTTGAAAGGATTGTAGTGCTGACGGCAAAAGTCTAGAGGGTTCGTTCCATGTGCTAACCAGAGGTCTGCTAAAATAATCAGGAGGAGAAGGCAAAGGCCTTCATCCTGCACAAGAGAAGAGGGTTGGAGCGTAATGGCCTTGCCGGAGGGAAGCTGAGAAGGCTATTAAGCTCACTGGGGCATGGACTGTCTTTTACCATGTGTTTGCACAGCTCTAGCATTGAGGCACCCCAGAGTGAAGTCTTTAACGGTGGTTAAATGACTTATGCTCTTAAAATCTATTTCCAAAAGTGGGTAGTATAACTTCCTTTACTCCCAGCGTTGGGCCCAGTGTGAAATTCCGCTCCCACCTGCCCTTTTCTCTTTTTTTTCCCCCCCTCATCCTTGATGAAAAATTTACCTGGTTCACTTGTGATTCTACTGTGTACAGTTACTGAGCTTCCAGAGGTCATCTCAACAGCTAGAAGAAGCAGGTGACACCAAAATGATGTTTTACCGTTTTGTGATGTCACCACATTTACTGAAAATTAAGTTTTGAGGAAAAAATGCATAACCAAAGTTCTTAAATCAGAATTATTCCAAGCTACATAATGAAGAGCTGCCAAGTGAAAAATTTGCTACCGTGACTTACATATTGAACTGATTTAAATGACCTAATTTATGAAAATGCATTTTAGAATGTCATTCTGTCAATGTGGAAAACTAGTGCTGTAAGAGTCAGTAATCATCGTACTTCTGATAGTATAATGTGAATTTGCCTATTATATAGGATAGATTATTAGCTGTTTCATCCCTAAGGAAAACACTGATATTGACAAAGGGAGAATTTAACTCTGAGTGAAAAAGACACACTTGGCAAGGAGTTTAAAAGCAGAATAGTATTTATGTAAATATAATGAGAAGATTATAGCTGATCTCCTTGACATTATTCTCCAATAAAAAGATGGAAACATTAGAAATTTATCTGGACTATACCACGATAACTAAATATAGAAAGGAAACCTTATAGCCGGCTGAAGGGATGCCTGAAAAGCCTTTTGTCCACTCTGTTGGGAAGAGAAACCTCTTTGTAATTGCAGATGACTAAAACCAAACAGAGATTTTTACAGGTAACAGTGCATACCACCATAAGGAACAGCTGATGGAAGAACTGGCCTAACTGATCGTGGACCCTTATGTTGCTTTTTCACTCTGAGTTTTAAAGGCCCAGAAATAACAATTGAGGTAAATAATTTATCTCTTTATTGCAAATGAAATATGGTACACTCATAAATACCATATTTACGTGTTTTTTAAAAGCTAGAAGTACAATATTGCACCACTAAACCCAGTTACAAGAGCAAGTCACCATGTTAGTGGTCATACTTGCAAATTAGCTTTAGGTGCCTGCTAGATATCATAAAACAAAGAAGTCAATCAAGAACAGAACAGCCAACTACAGCCTAAGGATATTAAAAACATGGAACAATATCTATCACCCCAACTGCAACCTTAAAACCGCGTGACAGATCAGTTGTTAGGAGAAAAAAAGTCAACTGCAGATCAATGTAATCAAGAGACTGATTACTTGACTGAGGAAAAATTAGTATCCTATGCATAGAGAGATTTCTTTTTGGATTACAGTGATAAATGCTTCCTGATCTTTCTAAGACCTGCACACATTTGCTGATGGTTCATTCAACAGGCCTCAGAAGAGGCAAAGATTTTCTTAAGTAGGTGCTTGAAATCACATTGACATTTTTAGAGGAAAATCAAAACAGTTCCTTTGGTTCAGGTTTGTGCTTTTAAGAATGTAGTTTCTAGCATTAACGTTTTAGAAATCAGGGCAGGAGCCATTGGGAAGGCTGTACACAAATGAAATGGGATACAATAAGCAGATGCAAGTAACTAAACAAATTAAAGTATACCTGGGTCAGGACAGCTGCTGTAGTTTTCTGTATGTTATTTAAAAATCTTTATTTATTTTAGATATTTTTCCTGATGCAAGTACTTTATACCTTTCACATTTCCTATGACAGCAAAGCCATGAGTACTAAGTGCTACTGCCCTTATGCAACAGAGTCATTTTAGTGGTCTGCTCAGGCCTTCAATTCCTGAAATCCAGTTTTATCACATACATTTCCTGACAACTGGGTTTCATTTTCCTCTGTCAAAATGCAGAATTATTTGAACGTGTTTTAGAATTAGTTATGTTAACCTGCACTTTGAGAGCAGTCGCAGTGTTAAATGGTAGGCACCCATTAGAAGGAACAAGTTGGAGTCATTGAGTCCTTTATACAACATTTTTGTAAAATCTTAAACATCATTTTGAGAAGCGGAAAACGTACAAGTCCAGTGATATCTGTCATTACTCATTTTTCATGCTCTCAACATGATTATTCATTACTCAAAAATGACATAGTTAAATGCTAAGCCTTGCTAAAATATTGATCATAATATGTAGGGGCATATAATTTATCTGAATCAAGTGAAATATGTTTTCCTCAGCAAGATGATGAAAGCTTGTCTCATTACAGCATTATTTCTACTGAAGTTTCCACCATTAGTTAGTTTAATGACTCTGTGAACATTTTAATTGAGAAGATCCCCGTGTCAGTTGCTCATTCAAGACACATGGATGAGTTTAGATTTGGGAAGGAGAGAAATGTGCAGTCAGCTGCGCTCAGCCTGAGAGCACAGGCAGAAGGCAGAGAACCAGGTATAACAAAATGCTCAGATCAGGAGGGGCGGGAGGAATTGGAGAGGAAAAGGCAAAGTGTGTTACAAGCCAGGAGACGTGAAAGAACGTCAACTGTTGATAAGAAGCCTCGGCTGGCAGTGTGATGTACAAATATGTGTTTGTTTAAATCAGATGGACCCCCTCCTCCCTCCAAAAAACATCCACTGAGGCCAGTGGAAAACTACACTGACCTTTGCGAGTCAAGCCTGATAAGAAAAGGTAAACGTGGCTAGTGCAAGCCTTGGTTTCACCCTGAATATCTGCTTTATAAAGGAGAACAAATTAACCCCCACTCTTGCATCATCCCCTACCTGCACACAACAACTCGCATCCATTCAAAGGGAAAAAGCAGAGCAAACCACTATTTCACATCAGCTGCAGGTAGCTGGTAAGCAGATCTGTTCAAGGGGTGCTCTGCTGTCCTCCTTGGGGGTTTGAGCTGAGTCTTGAGCAGCTCATCCAGGAAGTCTGGAATTGCTGTCAGCCGTGTGGCACCGAAGTGCTGACACAAAAATAACTTGTAGCTAATCTCGCCATTGTTACTGATAAATTAAGGAAGGTGTTGCTACTGTAGACTGTATTACCTCTGTGGAAGTGGGGTCATTCCTACCTGTAAACACAGCTCTGAAAAAAAAAAGATCTAGGAGGAAAACAGACACAAGTAATGCTCTTATTTAACCAGAAAAATATACCGGGGATGGTGAAAGATTTTTATTTCTGCTTCCCAGCTACTGAAACAAAAGCTAAGAAGAGCTCAAGTGATTTGCCTGAAATCACATAGTTCCATGTATTTTAGCCTGAATGTCAGATCACCAGACTAAACTGTTTGCTTAGTCTGCTTTCAGCTGCTGCTGCTATCAGGAAACACCACAGGTTTTATGCTTTGAACATTCAAAAGTTACTTCAGGACACATAAGACATGCAATTTGGTATCTTTGAGTGCAAGGATGCCTTCTTCAGTAATTTACTTGGCTTAATTGAAAGATCTTTAACTTGGGACCATATCTTTTTGTAGCTATCTACTTTGTCCAGCAAAGCATCCTTGATCCTGGCTGGATTCTTGGAGAGCTGTAATTACTGAACACGAGAACTAGTGATTTTGTAGCTACTGATCCAGGGCACAGGCAACTGATTGAAAGCAAGTAAGTCACTGAAGCATAACCAGCTGCTGTCATGCACACACATATCAAAAACAGGACCAAAAAAAAGAGGTACTTGGAAACACCATAAGGGACTCAGCTCAAACATCCCACATACCATTTTGTACAATGTGCCCCACAGATAACATTCTCCTTCTGAGGGCTCTTCCGGGACAGCCTCAGATATTAAGGGCTCAAGTTACTAGTCCAGAGCTAAATATACATTTTATCTTCAGCAAATGGCTACCCAGAGAAATGCAATGGGACTAATTGAACAGGCCAGCAAGATCTGCAAGAGGTTCTACAAGGCCTGGTGCCAGGTCCTGCACTCAGGTCACGACAATCCCAGGCAGTGCTGCGGGATGGAAGGCAAGGTGGCTGGAAGGGTTCCCAATGGAAAAGGGGCTGGGGGTGCTGATCAACAGTATCTGAACATGAGTCAACGTGTGCTCAGGTGGCCAGGAAGGTCAATGGCACCTGGTTTTGTACCAGCAATAGTGTGGCCAGCAGGAGCATGGCAGTGACTGTCCCCCTGTACTTGGCAAGGTGAGGCCACACGTGGAATCCTGTGTTCAGTTTTGGGCCCCTCACACAAGAAGGTCATTGAGGTGCTGGAGCACATCCAGAGAAGGGCAGTGGAGATGGGGATGGGAAGGTTTCTTCACCAAGAGGGCTGTCAAGCACTGGAACAGACTGCCCAGGGAAGTGTTGGAGTCATCATCCCTGGAGGCTTTCAGAAGACATGTAGATGTGACACTTGAGGACGTGGTTCAGTAGTGACTTGGCAGTGCTGAATAAACAGTTGGACTCGATCCTAAAGGTCTTTTCCAACCTGAACAAGTCTATGATTCAGCTCCATGGAAGCATTGCTACCAAAGTGCATCCCACATTCACAAATAGAGAAAAGCACAGCAGTTTAAAAATGTCATTTCCATTAGGAAAAAAATGAGAGGATGAATCTCTGAATATTTCTCAAAATGCCATTTGATTAAATGCATCCAAACCTGGAAAGCTTAAGCCCAGAAAAGAAGAAAGAAATTAAACCTAATAGGGTTAATTCTAAACAATCACATATTTTACACAAAGAAAATGAAGTGTTTGACATAAACACTTCACAAGCAAGATGATTTATGTTATTTTCACTTTGTTTGTGATTACTGGAAATAAAAATATACAACCCTGCACTCATTTGACTTGTTCTATAGAACTTTTGCTGAAGCTTTTTATATAATCATACACATGCAAGATCAAAAGAGAGATGGGAAGTAGAATGTGCTTCATTATGGGAAGTACAGCTCATATCCTCCTCCACAACACAATTTATTAGTATCTAATAGAATTGTAATGTTTCTCATTCTACACTTTTACAGCTGCATCAAAATATTAAAGTGTGAATTGCAATTAAACTCACACAGTGCTCTTAGCATAATTTCCCTTGTATTAATACTTAGCAAACCAAGTTATTGGTGTAATATTACTCTTGATACTGGTTGTCATAAAGGGATAAAGCCTCCAAATAGTAATAAAGTATATTTTACTGGAGAGAGAGCAGCAGTACGAAAAAACATTATGCTACTGGAGTTGTTAATTTCTGTGGAAGAAGGTGGGAAGAGAAAAGCTTTTGACTCCTTAAATTACAGTTTGCAGGTTAGTACACCAACTCACTTTAATCTCACTAAACAGGTAATTTACTTGCTCTCTGAATGCACCCATGTGCAAGGAAATGCTACTGCACTCCAGGGATGATTCTAAGATTGATTGCTTGGCTCTAGTCACCGGTAACACTATGAATTCTGCTAAGCTCCATTTTCAATATGCCTAAAATATTTAAAGATTTTAGAGGGGAAAGAAACGGAGGGGCAATATTTCTTTCCTATAACCACAATTTATGGGTGTGTGGCCTGCTTGACTAGAGAATTTTGAAGCTGAAGAGCTAAACTACTACTTGCAAGTGGCAATAAGCACATTGACTTGGGATAGAGCAGTTCCAGGTGTGACATGCTTAAGTTATCCCTGAGGAAGTTCGGAAGTTTTTTTTTTATTTTCCAGCTGCTCCTTAGATTAGCAGTTGGCTGTAGCTTTTTGTGGTTTACAGTTCAGAACTGAGCTCTGCAAAAATGCCCTCATGGAAGAAATGGGGAACTTTCATATATTTGCTTATGGAGGGAAAAAACAAAGTGGCTGAATTAAATGCCATTAAGTGGACATAATTTTGATAGGATAGCCTGGGCTGGATAGTTCTATAAAAGAATCTGGAAGTAGAATTTAAGTATCAAGAATCACATTTTTCCTGTTTATTTTAGGAACCCACCAGATAAACTATTTCATATTCTAAGTGCTGACCCATTGTGTTATCAGAATTGGAGCTGCACTTTGGGTCAACACTTTTGATCAGGTTTTGCCTGTTTACCCAGGGCTGGAAGCAATGAAGACTTGGCCATCAGGCCACAACCAAAAACCCAGTGAGGTTGTGCAGTCTCCCCTGTAAATCATATAATGAAAAAAAAAAAGACCTTTTAGTTAACAATAAAATCCCAGTCTCAGAGTGATACTAAAGGAGGTTTTGAAAGATTATGTTGACTTATTTCAGATAGGCTCGTGGTTTTGCTAACATCCAGTGTGTGTTATTGATAAAGGACCCTCTTAGTTGTTTGCTCTCCAACTTGCAAAGCTATTTCTGTCAGTGGAGATTTCGCTCCCTTCCAGAGAGGGATCCCTTTGCACCAGGATTAAAGACCACTGGGTAAGGGAGGTGCTAAATCTGTGAATGGACCACCAGATTCTGGTCCATGCAGTTTCACACATCATGGAACAAAATACAAATAAAGCAAACCTTCTAAAACTGCTGCAAGCTCCAGTCCCACTGCCACTGATGTTAGATTGTTTTTAACAGCTTTGTCTTCTGTCTGTGACAATTACTGCTGATAGATCCTCTGATCTGGGTAGGCTGAACATGAGGAGTCTGTTTCACAGCCCACAGAATCAACACTGTGGTGTCTGGGATTTGCTGTGCCATTCATGAACTGCCAAGATAACTGCATCATTGCAATGTGTCACACATTTCCTGATTTTCCTCCCCTTTTCTTCTCCCTCCCTTATATTTTTTTTTCCTCCCAAAAATTTGATATCTCCTGCCTAAGCCACCAGTTACCAGAATAGACCAAAGTACTTGAATATAATGAGAAAAGGCCATTAATTGCCACCCGCCTGACCTCCCATCACAGGCTGCCTCCCTCCTCACTCAGCAGTGGTGACGTTATTTTGCTCATGAGGATATGAGAACCTGGTGATCCAGAGACTAACAAAAGTAGTTTGGTTACAGTCTGTATTTAAAAAGAAAAAATGGTTAAGTATTCAAGGACCTAACCCAAAGCTTATTTGAATTCAGCAGAAGTTTCAAATGTGGCCCCTAATACCTTGAGCACATCTTGGAAAGACCTTGAGCACCCAGGACTGTGGCAAGGTTTACTCATCGAACTCTGGTTGAAAGTAAAATTCTCCATTCCTTCCTCTATTTCTCATGGTACATTTCCTAGCAGTATAATTTACAGAAAAATGATCAAAATATCATTAAGAAATGTCATTACTCTCAGCCAAGCTCCTTTCAGACATATAAGCAGTGTGTGGCAGGCATAATAAAGTCATGATTAGCAGTGTCCTTTAAATTGCAGGAAAGGGAGACAGTAGATGTGCCCTGTTCCATCTCTGAACAGGCTCTTTGCGTGACTGTGAACAAGTACATGACTAGCAAACGCCTGGGCATAACTCAATTTTTTCATGCCTGTAAAGATATTAGCCCTTCTGCACTACCCAGCAGTAGCAGTAACATCATCTTCTCCCTGCTCATCAGAAGCCACGGACAAACCAACCCAGACAAACATGTTGCAGAAGATGATTCTCTGCTCAGCCCAGAGCTGGGGCCAAGGAGAGGCAAAGCAGCAGCTGAACCACAGAGCATGAGAACATGATGGGATCCTGGAAATTAGCAATGGACAGTTACCTCAGAGTTAGTTTTGCCCTCTGAAATGGAGAACAGCGAGGAAGGAGCAGAGGACCTGGAAGAAAGAGTCACAGTACTCAAGAATGAGCTCTGCATGAGCACCAGCAGTTCTCCTCCATCTCTTCCCAGTCCTGTTTCTTCTAACAAGCCCACACACTCAAACTAAGGCAGACATGACTCAAGAAGCGATCCATTTGTCCTACAATAATGTTACTCTAATTAGCCATTTATCCTTTGGCAGCTAGAACTACATCTGAAAAGAAAAATACATTCTTCATTGCTTGCTCTTTTCCTACAAAGAAGTAACAGCATGGCCTCTGTAGAAAACACTCAGTAAATGAATTTGGGTAGCATCAGGAGTTTTGTGAGACACTGTTTAATAGTGAGCCCAAGAGAAACTGATAAAATTATATGCTAAGATAATCAAGCACATCTCTGTATGTAGCACTACGTTTATGTTGACTTCACAATTTGAAGGAAAAACCCACAAGACAACAAAAAGGGTTGAGCCCTCATAGAACATTATTCCAGGGAGTTATTCCTGGCTCACTTCCAGAAGGGATACTCCCAGGGTGGATATTTCTATTCTAGGACAAAAGCCTCTCACTTTGGATTCCTTTAGCTTTTTTAGAAACAACAGCTCACCTGCTATATTCAGCAGACTCTGCCAAATCCACTTCCCTGGGTAGACACCCCCTTTTATTGTAAGGAACTTATCCTTAGATCCAGGTAAAATGTTATGTGGCCAATCTAGACATG
The DNA here is from genome assembly GCF_003031625.1 of Empidonax traillii. Taxonomy (NCBI): domain Eukaryota; kingdom Metazoa; phylum Chordata; class Aves; order Passeriformes; family Tyrannidae; genus Empidonax; species Empidonax traillii. The sequence goes on along the minus strand of NW_020955295.1, from coordinate 622,452 downwards.
ACTTAAAAGAAAATATCTGCATGGAGTACAGAATACATATAGCACCTGCCAGAGATGCTGTGGAGTTCTAGATCTTAATTGCAGCCCCAGCCTAGGACTAGTGGATGCAGAAGCTTCAGCTCACTTGCAACATCATCACCATGGATATGCCTGTATCATTGGCAAGTCAGCCCAAAAACCTACAAAACAGGTACCCAGGAGTGCTTTGGACAAGGAAGCTCCTGATCCTCAGACACTGTAAAGGAGTGGGGTCAATCCCTTCAAAAGGTTCTCTGTGAGCCCGTTTCTTTCTCAAAACAAGCCCTTCAAATCCTAAATCCACCTATGTCTAAGTTGCCAGATTCGAAGCAGATACCAGATTGTTTTACTTCCTAAGTTTGGACATAGCAAACAAACAAGAAAACCCCAAAGCAACCCAAACCCACATGGTAATACCCACGGGAGCTGGGAGCTTCTCTTAAAGCTGAAATGATTCTTTCATGAAACAAAATATTGCTGTTAGCCCACTCTTGCTGTAAATATAATCAGTGCCAAAGAGTACATTGGCTTTCCTAGCCCCATTTGTCCAGCCCAGTCATAAAATGGTGAAGAAGCCAAAGCCTAAATGCCAGCTGAGACTGTGGTAAAGCCAAAGGTGAAGACTGGATTGTACTGTTGTACTTGGTGCAAAGAGCACGTAAAGGCACCCGAAAACTATTTGACTTATAGACAAGGTGACAGTATTTCTGAAATAAAAGATTGGGGCAGTTTCATAGTGAGTTTTTTTCAGAGTCATAAAAGAGACAAAACACCCATTTGCAAAAGATGCTTGCTGGTGGTGTGATTGCCAGCTCGCGAGGCGACAGCAACACTCGCATATCACTTACAGGGTAGGTTTATTTCCAGACACTCAGGGTTCTGGAGACATTTATCATACACTGCCAAACTAATGTTAACATCCACTTTGAGCAAAGGAACAGATTTAAATGTCTCTGCTGATCCAAGTTTTTCTCTCTCCTCTGTTCAGCAGACAGAACACTTGTTCCACTGGACTGTTTATTCCTGGCAAACATGGGACAAATTCTTCTCAGCCTTGGAAAATGAGCAGCTTGTAGTTATTAAGCAGAAAGAGAAGGAAAAAGAAGGAAAATGGGTCACTGAGGTGTCAGAAAAAAGAAATTGCCGGAATGTCATGACAGAAGAAGAGGGGGGGAAAAAAAAATCAAGATTGTCCCACGTTTTGTTATAGAAGAGACACACAGGAAGGATCTTCAAAAAGAGGTAAGGATTACATTATAGGGCTATACTGTGACTTCTCCCAGATGCCAAATGGCAAATCCAATAGCTCATGACCAGAAATAAAGAGCAATTATAGATGGGCAATGGAAAATTGATATCTATAAATGTGCAAACTCTTGTGCTGGTGCCTCGCAGCAAAGAACAGAAGCTGGACTGGTGGTTTTCAATGTAAACCTATAGCACCTGCTTAATTCTGCTTTTATTTAATGCCTCTGTCCTTTATGTGGCATTAACTTTAATGTAATATTGAATGCTTTGTTTTTTTAATAGCATAAGTGTAAATGTAATAGTTATATAACAATTATAATAAATCTAGGAATGTACTAGACCCACTGCAATAACTAATAATAACATTAAGACACAGCCTACGATGCATCTAAAGTTCAGTACCTTAGAGAGTTAATTAAGTCCTAAGTTAATTGGCAATGATCTTATTTCTAGACAGGAAATGCAGCCGATTATCTTGTTTATGCTCAAACAAGTAACTGAGGTCATAACAAGACTTTTTTGGTTATTATTGATTGATTTTTAATTTGTTAATTAATTCTGATTGACTTTTCAAGTGTCTTGCTTAATTCTTTGCTCCTAAGGAGATGAAACTACTGACATGGCTGGTGGCAATGTAAAGTCTGTCACCATTTTCACTGTATGAAAAGTGTAGTTTTCATAACTCCACCGTATTTGTAAGTTGCCAGACTACTAAAGGAAAAGCTTTTGCGACAAAGTGCAAATCAAATTACTGTTTTCATAACTTCATGCCTACCTTTACCTGTCACACAGTACACTGTAGCATCACAGATGTCAAATTGCATTTAATCAGACAAGCACTGCTATATAATTTCATACATTCCTATTGTTAATTGTACAAACGTTACCATTTTATAGCTTCGGGAATTGATTACATGGAAAAATAATTAATGTATAAATATATGAGAACCTAACCCAGGTAATGTTTTCCAGGTTACAATCATAGGGAAGAAAATCAATCCTTTGCAAGGCAACTAAGTTTCATCATGGCCACATCTTTAAGCTTCTTTAATTGCAACTGGCTTCTCCCCATATAGGCTTATCCAGAACCAATTCATCAGCTATTGCAATGACTTAAAAAACTGAGCACAGTGTTAAAATTCAGCTCATGGGGAAGAACGAGCCCCAAAAGGACCTTTAGCTCATGGTCTCTCCACTGAAGAAATTCTTTAGCTGCACAGTCCCATAACAAGGGATAAAATTAACAACTCATTTACCTTGCCTCCTGCCATTTTAGACCAGAATATGGGTACAGAGTAGTAAAATGTCAGTAGAGGGTGGCAGTGCATGGGCAGCCACCTGCCTAGGACAGTCAGAGTGGGGTGAATTGGGTTAGTGGTGCTTCTGCTGCCACAAATTCCTGTGTCCCTGCAGGAGAGCCCCTCACCATCACTGCTACTGCACCTCCTGCCAGCAATGCCCCAAGGGATGGGTCACACAAATGCACTTCCTCTTCCATTTGCAGACTGATTTGGGTAAGGTAGATGGTCTCCCTGTACAAGGCAGATTAACCCAGAGGTAATTAAAGGACACAAATGATATGCAGGAAATTCATATCTGACAGCAGATAGGACAAAATCAGAGGGGACAAAATCAGTTCCAGGAGGACAAGAGTCTGAACTGAGAAAAAGTAAAAAGACTTTCAAAAAAAGTCAGAAGTACCAGTTGAAATGTTAACACTTTTATAAAGGCCAAATAAGTGCAGATATGACCATATTTTGAACCACTGCCACCCACGCAACAAATAGCAAATGGAATAACATTGAGACTACTTTTCAGCTGTAGATAGATGCCAGTCCCTCAGTGATATAAATACTTTCCTTCTTTCTTCCCTCTGCAAGTTCAGATCCTTTTTTTCCTCATTAAAAAAACCTACAGTTTGGGAATTAATTGACAAACTGGGGTGGTCTTCCCCTCTTTTGTTAAGGGGCATGTTCTCACTTAAAATATTGTGACAATTTAGAATTTATTCTTTACATTGACAAAGAACTCTTCTACTTGATTATGTTTTATTTCATTGCTAGAGTTTTCTACTTCTTTCAAGTCCCACTTCAGTATTCCTCAAGTGCCACTAGTTCACATTATTCTGATTTTGGGCCATACAATTCATAGCAAAGCATTAATTTCCAGTTTTATCTTATATTCAGTGTTGAACACTGTACTCAACATTCTGTCCTGTCTCCCTTTGTAGCTGGATCAGCACTCCCCCAGCATCACCAGTCTCTCCAATAACGGAAGGTGGAAGTCACCCTTTGGATAAACATTTCCCTTGTAAGAATGATATGGGCTGATTTACCACACTTGTCTCCTCCCACAGAGTTAGCACTAGTTTCCTAGATCAAACTGCTCCCAAAACTTGCAGCATTTTGGAAGCAGCCACCCCCCAAAGCCGAGGGAGGATATTTATTCACATATGCTCAGATTTAGTCCAGGGCCTCATTTGCATTAAAGACTGTTTTACCTCCTGAGAATCAGGACCAGTTCTAGTTTGAAACGTTCATTCCTATCTGGAAAACAAGTCCATCCATTTAGGAAACTAAACCAAGGTATGATGTCCCCGGTATTGTTGTGAGAAATTGCAGGAATAAACAGGAGAATTTTATAACAAAAACCTCCCTCTTTTTGTGCTGCCTTTTTTTTTTGTCATTTTCTCCCACTCTTATGGTTTCCCTGTCACAATTGCACCCTTGAAGCTCAACAATCTGCTATGAGCACTTATCCTCTCTCTCTACATTTGCAGCCTAATTTTTAAAGTATTTAGGGTGAATTTTTGTTTCACTGGAGAGTGCTTACTTGCTTGTGCTTTCAGATTTCGAGGTACAAACACCTTCCAGCTTAGCCATGTCCTCCCTACCCACCCGACACAGGGGAAATCCCCTACACCTAAATATCAAGTCCACTCCTCTTCCTACTCTCATCTCGTCAGGAATTTTGCTTTTTCTGTAACTCAAACAAATGAATCAAGTTGAGAGCCAATATTTTGGGGTGGTTCTATCTTTAACTCTGTTATCTGAGACAACTGAGCCTCCTTTTTCTAGGCTGGAAAACATAATCTTGTAAAACTCTCATGGTTTAAAAACCAAAATTACTCAGAGTAATCTACAGTTACAAATATAAAATATACTTTAAAAAGTAATAGCAGTAGAATCTTCATGCTAGATAAGACCTAGAACACAGATAATGAGTGGTTATCAAGATTTTATTTTCATGTGTGTTGATACGAAAAATTCAATATGTAAGATATTTAACCCCCCTTAACGAGACTGAAATAATTCCTTAGGAAGAACGAGTAGAGAAAAATCCTTCCCAAGTTTATTCAGAGGGGTAAAGCCTGACCTCAGGTGTTCTTGCACCATGCAGCACATGCCAAAGCAGAGGATCCCAGCCTGACACAGGGGAGCCAGGCCCAGGGGGACCAACCACGTGTGTGAGGTGTCTCATCAGTGCTCATTAAGGTTTACTGGCTGTGACAAAGCACTCTGCCAGCACAGCCACATGATGCTGGTGCTTCCACTGCTGGAACTGGGAGCAGGATTTGGCTCAGTGACTCCACACACCTTTGGATCAGGGTTAGTATAAGGCAGCGGGTCAGCACAAGGTGCTGCTTCTGGGGAACAAACTAAAGCAGGATGACAAAAGACACGTCATGCTGGCAAATTCTTCTGGGCAGCTTTGCTCTCCATGCCAGGCCAGGACCTACACTGTTCTCTTTGGGACAGCCTGGGCAAGATAATTCAATAAAAACTTTTGCCTTTATTATCCTGCACTGAGTTTTATCTTCTATTTCAAAATACATCTAAGTTATGAAACCATTATGCCACCAATTTTTCTTTTTTCCCTGGACAATTCTCTTTGGAGACAAGACTGCCAGCAGCATTTCTGTAAACATCTCTCTTCCTGCCTAGTCAGTGCATACTCAATTAAAAATATATTAATAGCCACAATCCTCAGCTGTGCTCGTTTGCATAAAAAGAGTGCCAAAAGATACCTATTCTTCTGTGCCACCTTTTTCAGAATGGATATAAAATGCCTGGAGAGCACTGCAAAGATCTGCTTGTTTCCTATGCAACACTGCCTGCACTGATGCTAACCATTTCCACTATATTTCAGCTTGCTCCCCTTTTTCTTAGTTACAAATGGGACTTAAATAAAACAAATTAAATTCTGATGTTGTATATGACCTAACAAAACTAATACCCTTCTCACAAGTGCCATGCAATTTATCAGTAGTGCCTTCTGTGTCACCACCAAGACAAAATGCAGAGGTACAGATGCACAAGAAGTTAAAGCAGGTTGGCATACATTTGATACTTTCTTTTTTTTTTTTAATTCTGTATGGTTTTAATATCTGGGACCAATCATTGGTCTTTGTGTAAACACAGGGAGAGAAAAGGCAGGATTATCAGGGTCATCTTACTTCATGAACACAAAAATATATAGGTAAACTCCATCAAATACAATCTGTCCTCAGCAACCATCATTTTATGAACTGTTGCAGCAATCTCATTTTTATCAGCCATTTGCTCGTGTTGCCAATGATGGGGGCAAAAGCACCACGTGACCATTCTGCCAGAAATAAGTGTTACCCACAACACAAGGTGTGCAGAAGACTCATCAGTTGCACACAATTGTCCTGTTAATCAACTTTGAATAAGGTTGCAATCACCAAAGTGTTAAACACCTACACCTGGCCACAGGAGCTTCAGCAGTGCACCCCATGCCCCCAGGCTGGGGGTGGCTGTGTTGGCAGCTCAGGTCAAGATGGATTTTTAAAGTGACTCTGGATCAAACTGGGCCACATTGCAGTGTAGTTCCCACTGAGAGGAAGCCTGTTTGCCTACTCCAGCCACAGTGCAAGCCAGGACGTGGAGCCTGACCAGACCGGAGCTGCTCTGAAGCACAAACGCCCTAAGTTCAGACAGCAGGTCCTCAGCACCAACCATTTACTCAGCCCCTGCTGCAAGAGCTATAAAGCTCCTCGTGTCTTGTGTGTGGTCAGAGAACCCAGCATGTGCATACAAGTATCCTTTTCTATGCAGAGAAATATTCCTGGATTTTAGGCTGGGTTTGACAAGTGAACTTTTTCTAATTAGAAAGCTCTTTTTGCTGCGGTGTTTGCTTTCCAGCCATTGTCTCATCGCTCATTTCCCTTTCTCCAGCCATGTCTTAGCCAATTCTGCTCTCCCACCCCTCTTTTGGTTATAGTTTGATATTTTGTTTAATTTGAGAAGACACCCTTTTTTTTTTTTTTTTTTGAGGGGACCAGGGAGAGGGGGATGAAAGTTCAGTTTATGAGTTCCTGATCTTATTATCCAACCCATTTCCCCTGTTTAGTTTTCAGTTGTTACAGTCATATACAGCTGCCCTCTGCAAATTAATATTACAAATGCTATGCTTCAATGCTTTGTATTTCCAGCTCCTTTAAAGCTCTTACTTTAGAACACTGTTGTGCAATAACATATTGAATAAATGAGTAACCACTTCATACTGCTCTTGTATTTATGAATAACCAGAGAAACTTCATTCTTTGAGAGTGGATGAGAAATTAGATGTACTTTAAAGGCTCCATAAGTATATTTTCAGTTGTTACCAGATGAAATCAAGGAGATAAAATTACTTTTTCCTACTTAAATATTTCATTGATTTTTCTTAGAACACCATCCTCCCTCCTGTCTCAATCCAAGGTATGCACAATGATTCCTGGCTATACCATAAGGCATTCATTATAGATCTAGGCCTGATCAGAGTATTTATGGAGAAATATTAAATTTTATTTAATAGAATATTAAATGCATTTTAATGTACATATTCTACCTGTATAGACTAGTGCCCAGGAACTTCACAACAGAAGAGCTGTTGTTCTCTGCCTGACATGCCTGTCTACCAGAGCTGTGCCTGCTCTGCTATATTACACCCATATTCCAGCTGCCCATGGCTCCTCACATCCCATGCACATTAACTGTTGCAACCAGAAACAAAATTGAGAAAGGCATGTGGGACTGTGCATGAAGTGGGGGCAAACTGATTGAAATTCATGCATTGCTGTGCTTGATTCCCCAAGCCTCACACGGGAACACTCAGCCATAGGTGGCTGCATCACTGTCTGGGGGAGAGGGAGGAACTCGGGCAGAACTGTTCCACTGTGTGGTTTCACTGTTGGTCACGGCTTTTCAGACATGCAAGGCATAAAGCAAGAACCTGGCCTGTTGGGTTTCAGTGCCTGCAAACCCAGGATAAAATTCACCTAGAGCTACTGTGGTAATTGTGTTCCAATTGATGTGCATTTAATCAGACGCCAGCTATTTTCTGAAGATAAAAAAAATAAAGCCTTCTAAGTTGTCATCACATAAAGGCAAAATGAGCTTATGCATTTCCTTCAAGCTGAGATCAAACTCTGTTCACCAGATGTGCCCAACAACCTGCCCAGCATTTTAGTGACAAATTTGGGTAGTCTTTCCAATGCAGAAACAGCAAAACTTGAGCATTTTCAAATCCAAAAAGAGGCTTCCTGCTGCACAGAAAGGCCACACACAACTACAGCAGCACCCATGTAATCTGAATGAATGCTTTGGCTCTCACCAACGCTGTGCACAGCCCTCGGCTGGTGCTGCTGCCTTGGAAGCGTTGGTTGCATCAGCAGGAAGCTCTGCACAGGGACCATCCTAACATCAGGGCAGGCCCGAAAAGAAAGATTCTTTGATTTCGAAAGCCCATTTCTTAATTCTTAGCAACTGGTGTAAATCAGGAACTCCATTCCAGTTGCTCCAGCATAAAACCACTTCAGAGGGAAGATCCAAGTCTAGTCTTTCAACTTGCAGAAGCACCTGGACTCTGTCCAGGATGGACTGGTAGACTTTTCACAGTTTGGAGCAGAAACAAGGAGAGAGTTGCATTTCATACAGTCAACTCTGAACCTGACTTCTCTTCACAGTAGCTGACAGAATACAGCCCTTAGGGAGGCATATGACTACAACACATTTCTTCTGGTTAGATTGAGTTTTGCAAGTGCAGATAACTTTTCAATATTTTAAAACACATTTTGAATTACAATTGTAATTAAGCAAGGAGATTTCCTCCTTCCCCCCCGCATAATCACATGAAAAGGCCCAAGCAATTTAGTGTTCCAATTTTTATATTCATAGAGCAAATATTAGACTGTCCAGTTACATTATTGAACAATTGATAACAACCCTAGGTCAAGTGGTATGTTCTTCTTTAGAAAATATCTAATACCAAAGATTAAAAGTATTCTTCTAAAATTACAAGGGGTTTTCGTATCACTTTTTTTTCTGGCTTCGAATTGTAATTCCAACTGGAGAAGGAGCCAAATTATTTCTCAACATTTTCAAACCACTGCTTTCAGGACACTGCAACCCTGAGCTGAGACAACCACATCTCTTCCAAGTAGACAATAATATGATCCCATTTATGTCAGACCCATCCAAAACTAGAGACACAGTGCAAGACTATGCATGAGTGTCCTCTAACAGCAAAAAATGAAGCTCATTAAATATATATCTGTTCACCACAAGGTAGGAAAACAACATCATTCTACCGGTCCTGTTTCAGATCCCAATTCATAAGCAGTTTTTACAAACATCTACTCTGTGAGAAATCATATTTTTAAGGATCCCAAAAATCCACATCTTCCATAAATGTTTCCTTGAGCTGTCTGTATCAGTTCTGTGTTCATACTCAACTGGATGCTATCATACCACATTCTTCAGGCATGCAGCTGCTTTTCTGTCTTTGGTGTTTAAAAAAAAAAAAAACTAAAATGAGACTTAACACTTTTAATTAGATGTTTAATTCATGCTTTTTGAGCTATTTCCTTCCAATCTGAATTTTGTCGCACAACTATAACAGTCTTTCCACTGCCAAATTTTTTTCTTTAAATGGTAACTCAGTGTCTCATGAAGAATGTATATTGCACAATTTGGTAAAGAATTTGAAAGTGAAAGTCTCATTTGTGAGTAAAGTAGGAATGCCTAGTAACTGGCACAAACTGTGAATGTAAAAATATGCAACATTCAGAACAAAAACGCCTCCAAAACCAAAGGAACAGTTCAAACACATTTCACAGGACATACAGGAAACAGAAAGTTTAAGGGACTAGTAGAAAGAGCACATGGAACAGAATGTGATTCTTTCTGATGAGTTACAAGTATTTTAATATTTTTATGGCTTCATTCTTAAAGAAAAAAAAAAAAAAAGCAGACATAGTCCTCCAAAACCAAATGAAATGTGAGTCAGCTATTTGAGGAAGGTGGCAAAGAGGAACCCAATTCTTATTTCTGCTCTCACTGACACTCAGCACATTCACAGCATTGCTTTCCAAATCCTTCAGGAGCAGCTGAGTGTCATTCAGCCAAATGATGTTCCCATTAAGAAAGCAGCACATACCATGCTAATCCCATGGCTTTTCCTCTGCTGTCAGTTATTGTTTCTAATCACAGGATGAGGGTGAGCAGGATTTGTCCTGTCCTCAGGACAGTACAATGGATTGTCATTACTGGTAATAACAAGACATGTTCTGTAGGCCAAGGGTTCTTGTTTTGCTGCACCTGGTGTTCATGGCCCGAAATGAGCATCCCTGTTGGATCTACTTGTTGATCCTCTTGCATGCACTTGGTAACCTGGCACCCCTGCTCACAATTTTCCAAGCATGTTGCGCCCATACAGCCTCACTGTGCACACTTGGGTCAGCCTCTTCAAAGTGCAGCCTTCAGCTGGGCTCAACAGCAAACCCCATGGCTTGCCAAGACCCCAGGCCTGAGCTGAAAGCAGTCTCTATTCAACGATGGAGACAGAACTTTGAGGTCTTTTCTGAGATATTTAAGGTTGTTTGAAACTGCTGGTTCTGCCTGGACACTGCCACTCTCTTTCAGAAAAAGTATTTCCCCGTACATTCTCATATAATCAGATTAAACAACCTTTGGATAGGTTGGCTAAGAGTTCTGGCACACTTTTCAGAAGTGACCTTAACATGCAAAATCCAGGCTGGCTGAGAAGAGTGCAGTTCTGCCCACAACATGCACAGTGTCACAATGGTAACAGAGCAGTTTGTCTGAAAGCCACATCAGAGCAACCGTGATCCAAAAGCTGTGCTCACAGCCTGGTTCTACCAGAGGTCTGTTGACCAGCAAATTTTGGCCACGCTTCACCATTCCTCCTTTTGTACAGACCCTATCATCTGTACTGCAACCAGCAGATTCTGAGCCTGCGTTTTTGGGCGTAAATTTCCGAACTGCTACTGCTTATGCCGCAGAAATGACAACACAGGCAACAGCTTGCCCCACTCCGTCTTATACCAAAGCATGCAACAGGACAGGGACCCCCCTGCTGGGTATTACACGGCCTTGGAAGCTGGCAAATATTGCCAAAATAACTACCAATTGCTATTTACCAATAGGGACACTCACATAAGGTGTTGTGAGCTTATCAGCATCACTAACCGAAGGTACGAAAACGTGACAATGCCACTTAGACATCCTGGTTCATACCTTGTCTGAGCCCTTCCTCTCATTGAAGTAAGATAAGCAAGTTTCTATCTGAGTGGCCACATTTGCACCTTTTCAGATAACACCTTAGGGTATAGTTTGAAAACCCCCACAAAAATCTACACCACAATCAAAGCCTTAAATAGCCAGAATCTTCATTTTGCTCCAGGAAACTTTGCAAGGACCTCCTGCATCAATAACTTGCTTAATTACATATTTACTTCAGCCAGATTCCTGGCAAAGCAAGGTCAGTACCTCAGTGGCCACTGGGGGAGATGCTGCAGAGCTTCAGAGTCCCCAGTAGCGACACACACATTGAAGGTTGGCAATCAACCCCTCACTGCAACCTGGTGATGGGGGCACACGAGGGTACATTGTACACACTCATAAACAACTTCAAATTTGACTTTCTCATCTGGGTGGCTGAATTCAGAAAACCACTCCAGACCCCTCTTGAAGTCGGTTCTCAACTGGGAGTCTAGTTAAATCACTTCAGGGGGAATTGAAATCAAAGATGGTTTTCTGCATCCAGCTGAAACGGATTGTTTAGTGATTACAAAAATATAACCCTTCAAGTGGGCTTGGGGTTCTGCACGAGGTAGAAAGGCTGGGAGCAGTCTGCATGAAAGAGAGTAAATAGTTTTGCGGGGGGGGGAAGGCATTTTTTTCTCTTTTAACACAGCTACTAACGAAATAGCAAGAGCGGCTTACAAAGAAAACACGCCAACACCAGGCTGCTGCGAATTATGCAGTTTGGTAAGAGATAAAAAAAAATAATCAACTCGCCATCAAGACCAAATCCCCAAGCGGCTTGTAGGATCATGATCGGAGGGGTGTTGAGTCATCTCCTTTGCATACCTCTGCCGTGCACGGCATTCTCAGCATTCCGGGAGCTGCAGCCCCGGCGGGGCAGGCAGGGGTGGCCTCCACGCCAGCCCAGCGACCTTTTGAAGGTGCATTCTGGAGCATCAACAACTTCTCCCACTGCTGGCTCTCGGCCACCTCTCCTTCCTTTATCTCCTCAGGAGGCACTTCCCTCCCTCCCACCCACACCTGCAAAAGGTTGGGGCTCTCAGTGGGCAGTGGGATGATTCGTGGCCAGCTGGGCTTTAATTTGTGGGTATAGGGAGGTGTCATTAGCACGAGGAGCCCTCCCCAGCTGGGTGTATTTAAGGAGCTGTTGCAGCAGTTCTAGAGTGCCTGATAACCTCGTTGTCACCTCCCCAGGTGGCTGTAGTAAAAGTGCTGCAATTTTCTTTAGAAGGGCAGGAACCTGCAAAATAATTAAATATGTCAAGTCAGTCCAGTGTGTGGAGACCCCAGGGTAATTTGCTTCCTTTTATAAGCCTGAACTTGATTTGCTTAATTTCTTTCTAGATGAACCTGAACACTGGCTTTCAGTTCTCAAGGCCTCTTATTTATTATTTTTTAGACAGTTCTTCCCTCCAGACACAAATCATAATTATCAGAGACTGGAGGGAAAGAGCCCAAATTCAAATGAATACATACATACATATGTGTGTGTGCACGTGTATATTAAACTGCTGCCTGTCAAAAGTGGTTTAATGAAGCTGGAGGGAAGCTTTTAAATAAAGTCATGGAGAATGTCAAGCAACGTGAAACAACCTAGTTAAACACCAAAAAGTCTGTCCTCCCTTTCGTTTGGCTCCTGAATTATGTCAAGTTGAAATAAACGATAATAACACGAGGTTATTAGATTCTTTATGATATAAACACGAAGTGTATGCATTTAGAAATCCAAGGACTGTAAACCACAGATGGAAGCACACCATCCATAAGTTCCAAACCACCTCATTTAAAACTCATGCAGAGCACACCAGAAAGAGAAAGCATGGGAAATAAAGGCTGAAGTCTCAGCACTCCTCCTGAAACACACATTTTCTCTGAGTGCGATATTAGCACAGAATTGTTTGAAGGCAGAGACTGGCCAGTATACAAAAATGTCAAGCTCACGTTCAGTTTTCATCAGATTTGAAGCAAAACCTCCTGCACATGCGTGAGTTTTACAGTTGTGGGAAGGCATAACCCCAACAGGACACAGAAATCCATCGAAAAGGAGTGGGAACCATCTCAGGACTCCTCTGCCCACCCTGCTCCTGTGCCAGGCTGTGTGGCCAAGGAGGGCTGTGCTGCATGGGAATAGCCTGGTGAGGAAGGGAATAGCCTGGTGACGGATCATTGCTGGTGTGACAGGCCTGGGTACCTCCTGCACGTTTCTTTACTCACCCACATCCTGTGTGCACACACAGGGGTGCTGGGGTTGCCCTCGAGGCAGAGTGTGTGGCTGGGTAGTTTCCTGCCCTCTAATCTTTTTCCTCACTTTCCAGGATGGGAAATTTCTGTAAAAAACTTCTCTGGACATACCTACACAACGTAACTTCCCAGGAAAGTGGCAATTTTGTTAGTAGTTCTGCCCTTTCTCAACCTCTTTTGCAGAGAAGAATTCTAATAGTGAATGTATTTGACTATAAATAACAATAAACTTTATGGAAAGGAAATGAATATTTTTATACATAAGGGTTCAACAGACTGCAGTTTAATTCTAAACCCTTTATTTGAGAAATCAGTTGTGAGGTTAATTATATGTCAAAATATCCACGCCACTTAAGTAATGTTGGTGCTATTTCAAGAACAAGTAGAAAGTGTAATTTAAAGAGTTAAGAACAGTGAAGAACAGAGCATTTGAATATTTTCTTCTACAGGTGACTGAAGATCTAATTGCTGTTAGTAAAAGCAAACCCTTTGTGTCAGAAAGAGTGCTTACTTCAATGGCTGCAGATTAAAACACTCTAGTTAGTCCTTTTTATATTCAGGGAAAAAATTAGCCCATAAATTCTTTTATACTTTCAGTGAAGATATTTTTGGAACTGCAATAAATTTCTCATTACATGTAATACACTACTGCCTGATTATTTTTTTTAATTTTACCTTAAAATTATGTCTAAATGGGACAGTCCAATTATGTCTGATTTAATGTTCTAATGTAATCCTGTGTGATTACAAGAAAGGTCTTGGGTTATTTAACAAGTGACATTTTGGATTTATTACAAAAGCGGTATTGGAAGTATAGGACCTGTGGGGAGCCAATTAAACTTTCCTGGACATCATCTGCTTGGCAGTGTCCTCCTGCCACCAATATGCCACCTTGCCCCTGCAGAATAAACCAACTTGCTGTGCAGTGGCTGGGAAAGCAGAGTTTAGTGGAGGGCTGTGTCCTTTCAGAGAGCAGAAGAAGAAGACTGAAGGCAGATTTTGGTTGTTTCCATTACTGGAAAACAACCAGTCAGAATGACCACCCCATGGAAATAGCCTGGCCTCCTTGCCTGTGGTATTCCAAAGAAGCAATACCAAGGAGAGACTGGGCCTGAGTAAATATGCAAGTGGATAAATCTTAAAAGCGAACTCAGCATCTACCCTGTCACCTGAACCAAGTTTCCTCCCTTCTGTGCAAAACTGATGCGAAAAATTGAAATTATGCCCCATCCATTCTCACTATATCCATGTGAGAATCCACATTAGGACAGGGCAGAATGCAGCACAGAAAGCCACTGTGACTGGTGAGGATGTGTGGGGAAGGTTGACCCTGTCTAAGCAGAGTAGAGAGCTACTAAAGAAGGCAATTAGAAAAGCTGAATTTTAATTGCAGAAGCAGAAGATTTGTTCAGTGATGGACATGGAACTGTGTGATGATTCTGTTACAGAATCATTTTCAGGAGCAAAGCTTGCACTTGCAAATGGATTTATTAGAAATTTTATAGCTCTATTTCTCATCATGAGATATTGATTTTACAGCTAGATATAAATGAGTTAAAATAAAGGGGAAAAGATCCTATGCTTTATCGTAGTGACCAAAGTGATGTCTGCTATAGGAGCCTTTTGGTTATACAGGCAAGCTAGAATTGCTCAGTCCTGGCACAGCAGCCTTTGTGTGGCCAGGACACACAAGGCAAGTTTCATATCCCCCCAGTAAAGCCACTTGCAGAGGTAGAATAGGCTTCCTAGGAGAAGTGCAATTTTAGCAGAATAATTCTGTTTATATAGCAGCTTTCACTGGTGCAATTATGATGAGTAGATATTACACTCCTCTCTCTCTGCACCTGAGAGGATTCATTCCTGTGCCAACAAAACCTACAGACCAGGCCAGAAGCAAAAGTTGAGTTAATTAGAATACAGATGAGCTCTTTATGACTTACCTCTGTTTTGCCACTCTTATTACACAAGCAAAATGAAAGTCATCTCATTATGCTAAAACTGTACCAGCACTCAGCTTCCTGCTACTGGTTTCTAGCTGGAAACCAGCTATGTTGATGGATATAGTGAAGAATAGGCAGGTACAGACAAGGAGAGATCCAGGGAGCGGCCAATCATCACAGGAAATATGATAATCTTTTGATCTCTTGCTGTATCCAAATCATTTAAACACTGCAACTGACAACAACAGGATCACATGAGAACCCTCATTCTGCCCTGTTGTGCCTTGCAACCATTTATAAATTCCCCTTCAGCCCTCAGAAATCCTATGCCCATGTTATTTGTTTGTTGCTTGTTTGTTTTTCTGTCCTTCAGTGCAGTCCGGCTGTATCAGGTGGAAAGCCGAGTGCTTTTCCAAGGCATTCTGGCATGAACTGTTTCTCACTCCGGATTCCCTCTGCCCTGTTTTGCTCCATAACTTTTCCCAGTGCAGTGATCAACCCGTCCTCCAATCAGCTTTACAGCCTCACCAGCAATACTGCTCCACAGATCAGCCCAGGCTGCTGCAGGATCAGGATGGTTTTACACCTCCAGCCTGGCACTGCCTGCTGCCCACGACTACCCGACGAGTGGAAGCCCCCAGGTTGTTTGTAAGCTGGTGTGTGTAATGCAGCCAGGCTGGCCTGGGTTGTAAATTTGATGTATTTCATACTTAAGTAGGAGTGTCAACTGCTAAATCCATTCCTTGCTAAAAATAAAAGCTACATAATAAGCCTGATACTGTAGATCACTTTAAACCAGATACTGTAATCCCCACTTGAGACAGATACATGACCTATTAAATTAAACATAGATTCCCTGAAATTGCATGCAGAACCTCTCTCAGATCAGACTGACTCCATTACTTTACCCTGTAAATAGAAATATTGAACTTCTGTATATATTCAAACATGATGTATATAGTCACTTATCAGCTTTTGTATATGCATGCTGTATTAGCAGAGGTGTGCCTTGAAAAAAACCAATATTGAAAACAAAGCTAACTACCTGATATAATCTTTCTAAATATGTACTTAATTTTGTTAACAAAATAGGTCTTTATTTTCTGAACAGGTGACACCTATGGCAGGTAAGGGGAAAAAAAAAAGATGTCTATATTAAGGTGCTGATAAATTATTTTGGGGGACCCATATTTAGAAACAGATCTTAACAACTGGGAAGAGACCCAGAGCAACCTCAGGAATGCCCTTATATTTGAATAATTCCACTGAGATTCCCCGCCTTCTATCTCAGGAAAACACACATTTCTGTAAAATTTGCATTTCAAAAAGCTCTGTTGTTGTAGTCGTATTTTACAACTTTCTAGCTGTCTTTACTCTGTTACTGAAGGGTGGCTTTGGTGATCTATGTGACAGAAGTGTTGATAAGAGCACCAGGATGACAACAGGAAAGAACACAGCCCTGTGACCTGGTCTGGAGACTGGTTTTGATCACACCAAGGCTTCAGCCTTATCTTCTCGTGGCTCCTGAGACGGACAGAAGAATGAATCCATGTCTTCACGTGGGTTACTGCAGAAAGAAAGAAACAGGTTATGCATATTTTATGCCTGTGTGGCACCTACTTAGTGTGCTTTACCACTTACTGTGCATGGGCTGGACACTGCATTATATCATTATGTAGAGGGTTAAACCAGATTACTGCTGAGTACCCACACCCAGCATTTCACAGCTGCTCTCTTGCCTTGGCACACAGTCAGGGCTTTCTTCCAACATAGCTCAGCAAAACTGCTACCTCCATGTCTTGCAGCAACTCTCATTTATTTATTCAGATTTATCACCACACCTATCAAGCTCTTTGCTTTTACATGTTTTCTTTTTCTTTTCTTTCTTTTTTTTTTTTTTTCCCTTCCCAAAATTCACTGCCTCAGCTGTTTTTCTGAGGACTCGCTATAAAACTGGGGCCTTTTCTGCTCTTTCGGAGTGCAGGAGCAGCTCTGCTATTTCCACGCAAAGCTCCAAATTGGGAATGTCAACTGGGATCAAACGCATCTGAAACATAACCAGCCAGCTGACCAAACAAATGAATAAACAAAAAACTAGGCAGGTTATGTGAGGTCACCATCCAGGTGGATGCAACAAATAACACTTGCACTTCTAGAATGAGGATAAATCAAGATGCTGCAGTCCGTGGCAGTATTACAGGGGTAGTGTTTTCCCACACAATGACATTAAGTTCTCTTGAGCAATTCCTGCAGTGGGTGAGTCACAGTCTGTCTTGGATGGTTTATTCAGAATTATTTCTGTTCAGCAAGAATGGAGGAGAAATCTTATTCTCCACTGTCTGTGAGCCCTCATATTTGCCAGTACCCTGCTGATGCAACACAGTGTTTCGTTCCACAGTCCCACTCGAGGTACAGTCTGGTGTCTCTCAATGAGTCTGTAGCTTTCCAAACAGCTTATCCATGTTGGAAGCAAGAAAGCTGAATGCACTCTATTTTTTTTATTTTTTTTTCCCCAGGAATATCTGCTCCTGAGCTGTGTGCTGTGCATCAGGCACCCAGGCTGTGCAGGCAGCAGCAATGGTTCCATGAATGGGGAAAGCCAGCTGATGGCACTGGGAAGTGTGACGCCTTCCTCAGAGGTCACAGCTTGGGAGGGGAGCTGTGACTGGGGAGAGCTGAGGCCATTCTTCTGTGAGAAAGTGTGAAGCCAGCCTATATATTGGTGAAGCCACTTCAGGGATATGCTTCAGCAATAAGATATGACAAGCTGTGAATTACAGTGCATTAATTCAAGCCTAACATATTGTCAAGTGTGGGGCCAAAGGGCTAAGAGCCATCCATACAACTAGGTGTGAATTAATTCACACTAGTTCGCACACTGAAGTGTCTTATTGTGATAATAGATTTAATACTCCTAAAATGTTATTTTAAAATACCTATATATTATTAATTAAGGTGTAAGACTTATGCCTCCTGAACACTGAATTATATCTCAATGAAACCATTGCTCAAAATTCTTATTAACCCAGAAGGTCACTCAATTTCTCCTGCCCATTTCATAATAATAAATAGTATAAACTGCTCAGACCATTCCATCTCTTTGTTACAGGAACTATCACCATCAAAAGGGAAATCCCTCTTCCTGTATGTAAAATTAATGCTCGAGTATGTGGTTGGATAAATGTTTCCTGCAGGTAGATGTTCAGCCATATGTTTCTGGATTTGTCTTTGATAAGTAAGTGCTGGCTACCACTGAGCAATTATGTGCAAACCCCATACCAGGAGGAAAGGTGCCTGTACACAAGTGCTAATCAATGAACTTTGCTACCCATCAATTCATATTTCCAGAGTGCTTGCATTGAAATGAAAGTCATTATGGCTGTGCCAATTAGTAACAAAAATACACTGGGCTTTTGTCTCTTGCCAGTGGAGGTCAAGGTACTCTAATTTTAACAGTGTCATCCAGAGAAGAGCTGAAAAACAGACTGGGTGGAGCCCAGCCCTGAGGAAAGTTTATTAAAGCTGATAGGAACTGCCCCGAGTGGGTCAAACTCATTCACTTCTATCAGGAATAAGTTTGGTCCCCTGGGAAGAGTTAAATATTAAATCCATTTCTGGTTTTTGTTTTGTTCTGTTTTTAACCGAGTCTCTTGGCTTCTGAGCTGTTTATAAGAGAAAATGATATAGTAAATTATGTAAGATAAATGGTACAGTCTGGCAGTGTGGGAAATCTACTATTCGTAACTAATTCTAATTTTTTAAGCTACTGTATGTCATAGCTAAAGCGGCACACGCTATCACTGAGCTGTCTTTGAGATTTACTACTTGTGTTAGTGTTTCATCTGTGGTTTGTTTAAAATCTTTGAGGGGCTTGAGTCTGTGGTGCTGTGCCGAGGCTGTGAGCTGCATGTAAAAGGCTGAAAATGCCCTTCTGCATCTGGGTGGGTGAGCAGAGAGGTCTGCTGTGGAGGCAAATTGAAGCAAATGACCAGCAGTCATTTAAATGGTTCTGTATCAAAGAGAGCTCCATCAAGGTGTGACACTGGAAGACCTTGGCATGGGCGAAGCCAAGCTTTTGAGGATGGCAAGGGAGAAAAGGCAGCCAGATCTGAGGCTCAGCACAAAGGCAGCCACGAGAACACGTGCCCTCCGCTCCCTGGCTAAGCAGACCTGTCTCCTCTTAAGACAGAAGGCTTCCAAGTAAAGGTTTTTTACATTTTATTGATCTTTGTCTTTTATCTTCCTCTGCAGCAACCCTTTCCAACAGCACAAACATTTTATTAGACAGTTCCACCGCTGTGGCTGCTGTGTGCTCCTTGCAGAGCGCACCTTTCCTATGCCACGCTGGTTTTGCCTTACAAAGCAAGTTAATAAATTATAGAGTGATGAGCTCTGATTGCATCACGTCCAAACTGCTCTCTCCCAGAGGCCGTGTTACCCAAGATATTAGGAGAGAGAGCTGCCCTGACCTCATTTGCTGGGCAGGCAGGAGCAGTGCCGAGGTGCAGACCCCGGAGCACAGTGAAACCATTGTCTCCTTCCAGGACGAGCCGCGGAGCCCGAACCGCAGGAGCGTAACCTTGGATGTCCGTCAGCGTTCCAGGCTGTGATAGCTGGGGAAGCAGTGAAAGGAGACTGTATCTGAGCATCTGGGGGAAAAAAAGTCTATGGCAGGTTTATTTGATGTTTTTACTGGAGACCATACAATTACTGGAATACCTGGATTTATTTGAATGGAAGTATTATAGAAATATTCTCTCCAGTGGTTTCCTGCACGGAGAGGAAATTTCGTTTTGCAGCCAAAATTTTGTCAGAGGGTCACAACCTCTTTCTCAATTCTGAAAAAACTGTTGGAACTCACCCTCTAATAAAATGAAAGTCTTCCAAAGAGATTAACCCCCCTCGGCCTGTGACAGAGGGTCCCTCCACAGTTCACGCTGCCCAAGGCCATCAAAAAAGTGCCTGCAAAGGGCAGTATCCTCACCAGAACCTGCTCTGGAGCTCAATTCTGGGAAAGACAGGCACGAAGGGGAAATAAAAACATGAAATATGTGTTAACCCTGTTTCTGAAGGCAGCAAATTCCTGTGCTGGCAGGCTCTGGGGGGTTCAGAGTTGGAGCATCACAACTACAACTGAGGAAAAGGGGCACAGGATCCCGACTTGTGCAAAGTGCAGCCAGGGACTGTTTTCTCACGGAATTACTTCTGGTTGCTGCCTTCTGAGCGAAACCTTTTAAACATGCAAAACATGTGGTTAAAATGGGAATTCAGGAGTGCTGGTCTGCACCCTTTGAAGTGAAACTGCAAGTTTCGTTTTGGAGATCTCAATGACCTGGTACAGCCTCGCTCTGCCCAGCTTCCTTTCCATGGAAGCGGCTGCCGTGGCCATCTCTGAGTCACTGTGGGTAAAAAACCACAAGCTAGGGACAGAACAAGCCTGTCCCCCTTTTATTTTCTAGGATCAGAATTGCCAGACGAGATCAGAGCTGAAGTCCACCTAGTCTGGTTTCCTGTCTCTGATAGCAGCCAGAGCCAGATGCTTTGGACAAAGGCATAAGAAATCTCAGCTTTGGCAAAAGGAGAATAAGTCTAACCTGCCCCAATGGGTTCATCTTAATCTCTAGGAGTGGGAAAGTGTTTGAAACTCTGAGGTATGAGCTTTTACAACCCTTCTACGACTCTCTTAGCATTAATTATCATAACTCCGGCACCTCTAAAAACTTGTTGTAACATTTGGCACTGTGTCGAGAGCAAGGCATGTTGAAAGAAGAGAGCAGGACTTCTAAAAAAGCGGAGGCACTGCTGGGATTATTGACTCAAGGACCTCAGTGAGGGAACATAACACAGGGTCATGTTTCCCAGTAATAACATGGGTGGTTGACTTCCCAGCATAAGGAAAAACTGGAAAAAATTGAAACTCATGTTGTTTTGGATAGAACCCAAGAAGTTACTGGAGATTTACAATTAGATCATGCAGAAACCGTGGGCTGATTTGGTTTCATTTTTTCAAACAGATGTTGGAGAGGTCGCAAAAGACGTGGTGTGGAGGGTGCTGTGTTAGTAACTGAAATGAGTGTGGCTAATTCCAATTTAATACTGTTCTTTATGCGTTACAATCACTTTCCTAAGTGTAAATACCGAGCATATTAATTATTCCATGGTAATTTTCTACCCTTATAATTAAGTCATTTTCCTTCAAAAGAACCTGGTCGTGGCGCAGATTTTCAGCAAGCATTTCTGCTATTGGCAGCAACATAATCTGTTCCATTGTCACTGATGAGCTCTTCTGACTAAGAGGGAAAGTGACAGTAACATCTATATCAGATCATCTGGAATGGGCCAACTGCACATTGCATTAAAATATGAAGTGGAGAGCAGTCCTGTGGGGCCAAGGTTAACAGTTCCTTTCCATCTGTAATTCCTGTCATTCCTGGGTGCAGTCTGTAAGCTGTCACACAGCACAAGCATTTGTGGAGGATGCAGGAATTACCAAAAGCTGACCACAGCAAGACAAATACAAGCTGTTCTGGGACTATTGGTCAGTGTGGGTTTGTACAAGAGAATTTAATTTTCTTCTGTGACACTGGAGACTGTCTTGGGCTGGGGGATGTCACGTGGAATAGCATCTGATAGACTTTCTCAGATTGTTCATCTTATTTGCTGTCTCAGGTGGTCATTTCTGCTTTCCTGTGCTCGGGTACTGAGCCTACCAGTCTGGTTTTACCCAATCTTCTGTAAGGAAAATTATTTTGTGTGGTTGTATCCTCAATTATATCATAAGTACCCAGGAAGCAAGCATGCTATTTTCTCTGCTGTCCACTATTAACAAAAACCCCTATCACCACCAGCACTGAACACTGCAGTCAGAAATCAAATTACTTAGAAAACAATCTCATTTTCTTTTTCCTAAAAGAAACCCCAAACAGAATAAAACCCAAGCATGGTTTTGGTGTTCTTTAGTGTTTCTTCTCTAAATACTGGAGGACGCAGAGAGCTCTAACAGGGAAAAAGCTCGGCTGGACAACCAGCCCCTCATAGAGTTCCCTCTGGATTCCCTGGATGTCCTGCACACAGAGCACAGACCAAGCAAATCCCACTGTGGCTGACCCTCTCTTCTTGCACAGGCACCTACTAAGAATATATTACCCCATGCTTTTGACAAAGCACAAATAAGCTTCTAGAAGTTTTGCAGTGGTATCAATGTCCTCTCTAAAAATAGACCTTCAGCTCTTACTGAGCATAGCACCAGGAAGCCATCAGCGTCTAATAGTTGCCCAGCCTGCTGACATGGTGTTCCTTCCATGCCCTGCACTGAAGATTAGCCAACCCTTTCATTCCTCCATTAATCACCTGTCATGTGTAGAAGATAGTGACCACAAAATAAGCAGCCTGGTTACTCTCGTAGCAGTTTGGTACATTCGTAACGTCATAGCGTGGCTATTAAACACTGTAATCCCAAAGCAAAGGACTCAGGAGCTCCTGACACGTTCCTCCTGTCCCACCTCACCATGGACAGCTGTGCCACAGAGCATCTACCGTCTGAGGGCGATTAAGGGTTGATGCTGCACCAGCCGTGGTTCACTTTCATAAAGTTCAGAGGGAGCTGAATGGGCTCCAGCCTTGAGGCTGAGGCTGGAAATGGCTGAGCTAACCTTTAGATCCCTCTGAAAGTCTGCTCCGGTGTGTATTTAGTAAAGTGAAATGAAGACTATAGAAAAATCAATCCTTCTATCCCATGGCAGGTCAATTGCTTATTTTAGAACTGTCCTGGCTGGTTGATTATTTAATTTCCTTGAAAGCAAGAAAAATAATCATTGTGAAAGTTACTAATGTACTCCAGGTGAAAGGCAACTAAACCATTCATTCCGATATTCACATTAGCCAAGATATGCTCGCAGTTTTGTGTTTTGACCCTTTGCTCCTTCCATGTCACAAAAGAGTTATAAAAGTGATTAAAGGATTTTAAACTATCGAATTCTAATTTTTTTAAATGATTGACTTGACATTTCAATTCATTAGCTTTCAACCTGAATTGAAATTTATTCCACAGTTCTTTACTCAATTTGTTAAGTCCCAACTTTTCTGTTTACATGATTGTCACTAAATGAAGAAATCTTTAACCAATGCTTTAATTGAACGTCAGGCTTTATATGCAGTGCATTACAATAAGGCTCTGTGTGTATTCACTATAAAACAATCAAAACGTGGAATTGACCTTTTCTTCCCTCGTTCTCCCAAATTTCAATACAAATTGGGATTTTCTTAGAGCTTTTTTGTGAAAGCACAGGTTCACGTGCACTTAAATAATGTTGATGGAGTCATAAAAGGAAGCTGTAATTATACTGTCAAATTTATTTTATTCCTTCTGTGCATTTCTAGCAATATTTAGAGCTGCTCTACGTTTCTGCTACCAGATAAACCCAATTTGATTGCAAACTGTGTAAATTAAATAATCAGTTACTCTCTGCATGCTGTGTCTTTTCACAGCTTCTGAGCTCACTCATAACTGTGGTGAAAGAACACCAATTGCCCTTTGGTGCTACTCTCAGGGATGATTTAGGGCGAGTTATATTCAGGCCCCTACATCTAAACCTTGCATGCTTTCACCACACAGCTGTTGAGGAGGAATGTGATGTCCACTCAGGCTTCACTGGCTGCACTCCCAGCAGTGCCCCAATCTTCCCAGAAGTGAATAGATTTGTATTTCTCCATTCCCTAAACCCTTCCCCAGGGTGCACAAAGAGGTGCCTCTCCCTGGCTCCCTCGCAGGGGACATGCCAGGCCAGGCCAGGCCATACTGAGTCATACCAGTGCTCTCAGGGCAGACCTGAGAGAAATCCAGGCAGCCCTTGTTTTCTGCCACTTGTGAACAAGATGAGCTCTAAGAGTCATCTCTAGACCTTTTCTGGTGATAAATATGCACAGGAGTTAAAAACACCCATGAGCAAGGGTGAGCATAACTCCATGAACACGTTGGAGTCGTCACTGGTGGAGTTGAGAGAATTGAATTCTGCCCTTCACTGTCTGTTTTGTTGGGTTTTTTTTTAAGCACTGTATTTTTAGCAGGGTTGTGTACCCATCTAATTACACACAAACCAGATTTTATTGAATTAGTATTACATCTAGGTGTTTTCTTTACCTGTTGATTGAAACAGGCATGTATTTTTCAGCCCGTGACTGCATCTACATCAATGTTCCTGTAGCACAGTGTACAAAGGCTGAGTTACTCAAAAACAGGGGTATGGACATGGAAAGGATCCAAGCTAATCAAATGGAAGCAATTTCAATTATATAATCAAACAGTTATATTTTAATTATAATTGTTGCCACAGGGCAGCCCAGAATTACTTTGCATGGAGCTCTACTTAAATGTTTATTTCTGAAGAAAAATATTATAAGGCATCCGTGGCATTTTCATTATTATTAAGAAATTAAAAAGAATCTATAGTTAGCTAAGGGACCAGTACAATTACCCACATCATCTTTCAGAACAGTAAAATGTAATAATAAGCCACAATGAGAAACTGGAGCCTTAGAAATGAATCAGATGGCACTAAAAGAGATTCACTGACAGGGAGCTCAGGGCTTACTGAGCTGTTATTTATTGCAGGGCTAGATTTTTTAAGCTACACTAGTGAAAATAGAGCAACAAAAAATATTGCAGCAGAATTAATTGTACAGATTCACTCTTTGAGCCAAAATAGACTATCAGGAAGTAGACTTAAAATGAAGTAAGGAATACAGAGAGTTTAATTCATCTCCCTAAATCTCCAGGGAAAACCTCGTTCCTCTGCCAGAGGGCTGAGCATGACTCAAACACCCCCCCCTTTACAGTCCACATCCCACCCTCCTCCATCCACCCCTCTGGATGGTCAGGAAAGCTCTTATGGAATCCTCTGACTTCTGCTCCTACCAGAGCTGTACAAGCATGCTTTGAGGAATATCCAACTTCAGATTTTCTGATCCGTAAGACAAGCACTTTGACTTTTAACAAGATGGCTGAGGGAAAGGAAGGCCTTCAGTGAGAGCCAGTCCATTGCCATTGCAATCCCTGTGAATAACCATTTGAGTATAAAAGGGAAGTGCATTTAATTTGATTTTAGATTTTTGATGGAGTTTTGTGCTCTCTAGGGAGCAGAGCTCAGGCTTTCTGCCGTCATCCCATTTCCCCATTTGTTGCAGCCAACATGGGTTATCAACAGGCATCCCAAATTTTGGGGGTCATCAGCACTGACTTTATGGAATACTCTGAAAACCTGCCCATATTCCATGTCCTACCACAACAGTGTACAGAAAAACCAAGCCTTCATAAATTCTGCATGATGACAGAGATGAAACTGCAGGAATGCACCTCATGGCTTGCAGAGGACCCTTTTGTCTCTTTAAATAGGATTGTGCTCCACAGATTATAAGGAACAAAACAACTAAGGACAGCACCTGAAGAAATCATACCTTTCCTGAATTAGGACTGTATTGATTGGGAAAATAAAACTGCACTGGAGAATGTAGGAAAAAGAGAGATTTTGTTCAGTAGCAACATATCTACTTTGTTTTGGATAGGAACATCAGAATAAACCTCTTGAGAAAGCTCTTGGTTTATATTTAGTGTTGCTCTTCGGGAATAAAATTGGATTGGAGAAAAGTTCATTCTTCATTTCTTAACCCAAATTGTCATCACTCCCTACACACTTTTGCATCAGCAGCACGATTTGGCTGTACTTTGGTCAGCCCTTTCTCAACCCCAGTGACTCATCTTTAGAACTGACCCATCACTGAGAGGATTCTGGCCTCGGGGAAAGCATTTCATCTAAGCCCTTGGATTGGAAGAGAATTCTCTGCACACTGATTCAGACCCCACCAGAGCAGTACTTTACATCTCCTGCTCTCAACGTTAAGCCCCCAGGAAGGACAGAAGAGGAAAAATAATATGGATCCTTAATGTAAATTTGACTTGTTTTTTTGCAATAAGTAAAAATTAAAAACCATCCAAAAATGCTCTAATGGCAGGTTGGGACCAGTCTTTGAACATCCCATTGCCTTGAGAAAATTCACATTCTGTGTTCAAAAATAATTGCTAGCCTGAATCTTTACATGTCTTGGTCTGTAGACTAACCTATGCAAGTGCTTCTGCCATTGCTGGAAAAAAGAAAAAAAAAGAAAAAAAACCCCATAAAAATAAAAACCCACAAAAAAACCACAGAAAAAAAAAGAAAAAAAATTTCAGAAAGGCCATGGAAAAATTACAGATGGAGGAGTTTTCTGATGTTTCTTAATATCTTATTGACACTCCTCAACCGCTATATCTAACACATCAGCTTCCAAAATTTGCTCACATTGAACCCTTAGCTGCACAAGCTGCTTTGCCTCTTATGCAATTGCTATTAGCTTTCCAGCTATTGTTTTTCCTTGAACACAGACACTCAGAAAAGATGTTCCATGCATAGAATATAATTTGGTTTTGAAAAGCATTTCTTGCCTGAACCACTGCCAAATAGCTGATAGTTTCACTTTACAGTTTCGTTTAACATAGGCTTTATATTACAGAAGACATATGGGAAAAAAAAATGCATGGAAGTTTTATCACAAGATTTTGCTCACCTTCCTCATCTACAGGCTTATATTAAACCTGGACAATCCCACTTTGGAAATCTACCATAGGCAGCAACATCATTTAATTACCAGATAATTACTGCCTTCAACAAGAACCTTTTCTGAACAAGATCTGCTCAGCCTGGAGGCCTGGGGGAATAACACCAACCAGTTACAGTTTCCCCATTTCATACATCACAGTCTGTGCCAGGTCCAGAGTAAACCCTGGAATGATTTAAGGAAGAGTCGCAGTTGCCTCATTTCTGCTGTCCTACCCTGAGAGCCAGCTCTCAGTCTTTCTGTTCCATCCCTTTTCCCAAAACAGTCTTCCTAAATCTCCTCCATGCACAGAGCCAGGCACAGGAACCAGCATCTCAAAGGATTTGAAAATGGCCCTGTCCAAATATTATGTGGTTCCTCTTGTCCTCGTGGCCTTGTGGTGTTTCCGAAGTCAGTTTTGCTGTCGCTGTCCTAACATCAATATTATGAATAAAGCCACAACATTAGACTATAGTGTTATACATCTCCTGGGCTGGTGGAACAAAGCACAGGGCTTTGCAGAGAGTCCTTAAACACATCCTAGTTTGCAACCTTTCTGTAAGACGTGACCTTTCCTCTGGAAATGAAGCCGCCTTCAACCACTCATCCTACACGCAGGCAAAACAGGCATAGCCAGTTCATTTACATAACCTCATCACAAACTCCCTTCCAAACCTCTGCATCAGACCAAACTACATTTACAGCATGTTTTTAGGATATAATGGGGGATCATAAGCACCACAGGAACTACAAGCCACCATAGGGAGGCTGCATTGCTGCATTAGCCAGGTATCATGGCCAGACCCAAAATGTAATTGGTTTTAGCTGGTGTTCTTCTGGTAAACCTGGCCATGGTTTGGTGCAGTGGTGGCCACCAGGACTGTCAGTCATCTATCTGCCACTCTAAGCAATGTCTCCAGCCACAGTCAGGGCACACATCATTTCAGCACTGTAGTGAAGGCAGAGTTTTTGATGGACAGATGCTTAAAGCTCTCTGAAAGCTGCCTGCCTTCTGAATGTCTCAGTTTAGGATCTCTAAAGCAATTTATGCACACTGAGAAAAAAAGACAAGTCACCAGCTCTCTTTTATATCCCCTGGTGTCACTGGCTGTGGTTGGAGGAGGTCTGTGGTATCCCAGAAGTGCTGTTTTACCTCTTACATTACTTTTCCCCCTCACCAATAAAAGCTGAGTCAGCTTTGATGTTCTGGTGTTAATCGTTACAGCACGTTGTGTCCCACAAGACAGAGCACAGAACAACTGGTACATAATTAAAAGAAAAACACCAGGACACTCGAAGGACAGGCTGATACAATAAAAGGGAAAGCAAGGGAGCCACATCTGCTCC
>NW_020955295.1:492251-593560 GCF_003031625.1 Empidonax traillii | reverse complement strand
TCCCCCTCACCAATAAAAGCTGAGTCAGCTTTGATGTTCTGGTGTTAATCGTTACAGCACGTTGTGTCCCACAAGACAGAGCACAGAACAACTGGTACATAATTAAAAGAAAAACACCAGGACACTCGAAGGACAGGCTGATACAATAAAAGGGAAAGCAAGGGAGCCACATCTGCTCCTGACTCTTTGGTTAGTGATTAATATAGAAAATAGGTTTGGAATAGAGTTTGAATAAACAGCTAATTTAAGAATAATCCATCCAAAGGTGCAAGGCACAAATGTAGTCTGCCTAGCCAATGGGAACAGGGGGGCAACACATCACAAGGCAGCTGAACTTTCCAGTGCTTTCTTTCCAATGTTTCCCATGTCACAGGTTTCAAATAAATCCCTCAAATGGGATGAAAAGTTAAACTGTCAGAATTTTTTTTGTTAACTGTAATCAGAAAACCATAAAGCTGGTTCAGGTTAATTCAATATTGTGGCTGGGAGTCTGTCCTTTTTTTTCCTTTTTATTCATTCTACTCCTAGGTTTAAATCAATCCCCCAAATTTCAAAATAGAAGGTTGTTAGTAGTAGGGACATATTTTGACAGGAATATTTTGAGTTCTGAAATTCCATAAAACTGAATTTCTTTCCAAAACATTTTGGATTTGATAGATTTTCCTCTCTCAAGGATGTGAGATGAAACAAAATGCTTTATGCAAACCATCTACCCCATACAGTCCCCTGTAAAGCAGAGAACAGCATCTGTGGGACCACAATTTTCCTGAACAGGGATGCACAGTGCAGAGTCCACTCTGTCCCTGTCCAGAACATCAGGAGACAATAGCAGAGATTATAGGGTAGGAGGGAGATAAACAGCAGTGTGTTCAGCTAAATAGAAGTTTTGCCCACATCTTGTTTTCTCTCAGTGGCATATTGGATCATCCCTACCCTCTTTGAGGATTTTCTTTGTCCCTTCACAGGCTTAAGCTCATTTCTACCTAGAACTGGAAATATCCCTTTGCATGGTCCATTTGCACCTGAACCCCTAAAGGCAGAGCTCTGTGAGCCAGCACAATCACCACCCCAAAGGTGGTGCTGCTGTACCTGCCTCTGTCTCCACAACCCCCACAAGCAACAGCCCCATGTCCCACAGGTCCTTTGTCCACCCACAGCCACGTGCTGCATTTCCCAGCCAAATTCTTCACCTACAGCCTAAAGAAATCATGAAAGAAGACATCTGCAATAGTTTAGCCTCCCTGGCATGACACAATCAGTAATGGCCACTGGCTCCTAACTCATCAGAGCACACTCCATTTCCATGTAATTGAGAAGCAGACTAAGTTTGCACAGATTATATGGTTGGTTTAATGAAGTTTAGTAAAATGAGCTCATTAATGCAGCTTTTCAAAGGAGCTTCCATTTTCTACATCGCAAGGCATGATTTTACAATCTTTCAGCTCTAACATTAAAATCTCTCCGATTCTGCCACGCTGCCAAATCACAGAGGGCACGTGGAAACTCCAGAAGTTCCTCTAATTGCTTGTAAAATGCAATTGCCATCCTGTACTTATGTGAGATGTGGCTGCAATTGGCCTTCCCCTAACTGTGGATGGGTTCTGCTGCTCTTGCTCACATTTGTTTGTCCCAGGAACACAGTGAGAAATGCAGAACTCACAAAATTTAAAAGAAAAAACAGAAAGGGATCAAATAGTTTCTAATTATCCTATACACACACACACACACACACACGCAATTCCATGGTTTTTCAACCTCCCCTAGCTGAGTACTTATGGTACGATTTCTCATTCCTATCCCATAGTTGTTTTATCACACCATTTGAAATCTCCCAAGGTGCTTTTGAAAAGAGGTGTTCTCTTAGACTGTCAGCACAGCACTTCAGAAAAGCAAGCAGGTGCTGCTGTGGAGGGGAGCAAAACATCTAGCACAAAGATTTCTCATGACTCACTGAGATGCCCAGAAGTCAATTAACCTGCTTATAGCTTGTCACTCAAAAGCCCAATCCATTGTCTTGGTCAGAACGAAATTAATTTTTTCATCACTCTCAGTGGCATGATGGCACTTGTGAAGTTGTTTGTTATCAGGACGGGAAAGGCCTCTTGGAATGATAAAATGTGTCATCAGATCATTGGCCCAGGTATCTGCCACATTTTGTTTGAAGCATGAAGCCAGGTGGAGGTGGTTAAATCTCTCCAGGTGGCTGCTTTAAAAGAAAGCCCACCTAGCTGCTATGTAATGTAAATCAAGTTAAGGCAGGGAGTTCAGCACTTCTGGAGATAGCCATTGGAGGGCCTCACATCATGTCAACGTGGAAAACAACAAAGGAAAAAAACGAGGAAAAAGGAAAAGAGTGAGGAAAAACAGAAAGAGTGTATTTGAGAAATGTTTCTTTTCTTGCTGACAGCAGGCAAACAGATGGGCAGAGACTGATGGCAGAATCCTAATTGTTTTCTCATTCCTTCTTGCCATAGAATTGGGACATTAAAACACCTCTGTATTAATGAAAAAAATAAATCCAACTACGGAAAGGACGCTTAACAAAGTTCCTTTGAAGGAATTGGTGACAATGCTCCAGCTTTCAAAATATTTGAAAGCCTCTTGTAAAGAAACTGCACATGCAGTCTCTGTCTGCCTTATGTCCAACCAAATACATGACAGAAGCACCAGACAACAATAGGGATGTTCCTTCTCTCCCCTCTTGAAAGGGGAGCAATCTCTAGGCAGGTCTTCCTTCATCTGAAGAAGGTACTACCCTGAAGCACCCTTTCCTCCTGTTGTGTCCCATAGGAGCCAAGAAACCCACCTGCCAGGAGGAAAGGGTCTTGTTTTGGGGAGCAAAACTTAGCAAAGACAAGAACAGAAAAGATCACGCTTTCTTTTGCATTAAAAAAATGAACTGTACTCCCCACAAAGTTCTTTGGCTAAAATACTGAGGTCAAATGGACAGCAAGTTCACATCAGAAAAGGTAGTAATTATCTTTAGCTCTCCAAATAAGCATCAATCACTTCTTAATTAAGGCCACAATGTAAATAGGCAGCACTAGACTTCTCTAGAGAGGAAAAGCTCATGTTGTGTATAGTTATTTCCTTTTTCTAACATGTACTTTGGTTTACATCCACATACAGGGGCTTGGGGTGACAAATAACATCATTACTGGAAAAGAGTAAACAGCTCACAGAGAATAATTTACATGATTTAATACAGCTTCACTTTCTGTTCATAGAGCATATGTAAACAGACTGTGATTTTCTCCAATTATTCAATTGAATTAACTTGACAATATGTGTATATATTAACTTGTTTACAATCTTTTATTGTGAAGATCAGTTGCAAAACACAATATCTGAGATTTAAATTCTGTTGGTCCATTGGTCATTTTACACGGGAAAGTATTTCTATTCCCTCTTTAGACAGTCTCATAGTGGGGATGAGGAATCACCTTTCCAGCATTTGTTCAGCACCCCAAGCAATTTAGTTCCAGTCCTCCCTAGAACCTGTGTGTACTGTCATAACTCGAATTTATGAGGACAACTATGAAACTCCTGTGAATTTGAATTTTACAGCATCCCAGCATTATGGCGTGGATCTATGACCCTAAGAGTTAGAAGAGTCACAAAGCAAAATGTAGAAGTATTCCAAACACTGGAAGGAGCCAAGGCCTCCAATATTCATAGTCCTCTGTATTGGTTAAACAGGATAAAATGTGGTATTTTTGTTGGGAAAAAATGCAGTATTTCTCAATAAAAAGTCAGTCAATTAGTCACTAAAAGCCACATGACAGTCAGCCATCATCAAACAAAATAGCTTTTAAATTATTCTCCAGTGACCAAGACAACTGGAATTTTATTTGCTAAGACATCTTTGACATTTCTGCTTGTTATCCAGAACTATGAAACTATTTCTCTAATATTTTTTCTGATCTCTTAAGTTTCAAAATCATGTAAAGAAAGAGTTGCCCAGCTTTCTTAGGTCCTCTTGAGTTTCTGCCAACGGCAGGAAAATGCTGAGGATAAGAAGCAAAATGCTAAAGAGATTCCCTCTTTGTGTCACCCCCCTCCCCCCAAAAAAACCCAACCAAACAACAAACCAACACTACACAGAGAATTCTTCTGTTTGTTACTCTCACTGCTTTTGCTTAAGAGCTTTGAATAAATGCTGGAGGAGAAATCAAGAGAGAAAACAGACTCTACAGTGCTGATGGCATTAAGCCTCAGAGATTAGTTAGAGTTTATCTCAGCACAGATGGTGATCCCCCAGAGGAGCCTTGGACCTTGGTGCATCTGAGTGTTGTGCAAACACAGCTCAGAGATGGTGGCTGTCCCACAGGGGCTCAGGCTGAGTAATCTCTTTCTGTACAATTACCCTCATTCAAGTTCATTTGTAGCTTAAGGGGCTGCTCAGCCTGAACTGGAACATCAGCCTGAACTTCCACGTAGTGGTGAACAGAGTTCTTAGTTTGGTGATCACATTATTACTGATATTGTTACTGTCATTATTATTTTTTCACTAGATTAAAAATGTTAAGGGAGGTGAGGATTGAGGGGAAGGTCACCCTTGATCTTGAAGTTCCCAGCCCCAGTTCAGCACAATTACTGCCATAATTGCAGGCAGCAATGCTCAGGAATAGTGTAGAGTGTGTAGAAATACACTGTGGATGAACATTTCCAGCTGGAAAACTTTTAAGTGGACTTTTATAGTTGGATTATATCTGCTTCATACCCGACACTGGGTGAACATTGCCTGTGACCTTGCTGTGACCGTGGCCCTCTCCTTCCATTGAATTGGGAAACTCCCTTCCTTGCACAATATAAAACTAACCAGAGAGGAGGTTCCAAGTTTTCACCTCATTAGCTATTCTGGTGGAAAGCAGCTGTATAAAGAAATATATACAAAATCCAGGTGTGAAGCATTTCAATGTTATAAGGCAGTTTCTAACTAGGCATTCATCATGCATAAAAATTGAA
This sequence comes from Empidonax traillii, assembly GCF_003031625.1. Taxonomy (NCBI): domain Eukaryota; kingdom Metazoa; phylum Chordata; class Aves; order Passeriformes; family Tyrannidae; genus Empidonax; species Empidonax traillii. Next base: position 588,592 of record NW_020955295.1, on the reverse strand, counting down.
ATTTCGAGATCACTACCAAACCAAACAAGAGGGAACATCTCTGAGTATGTGTATTTTAATAGCCCACACTTGTAGAAAATGTTGGCAATGATTTTGAGAGAATGGACAATTTTCTTCAAGTCCCCAGTTTCTCCTCTCTCAGCTGCTTCCTCTGTTGCTCTCTTTCTATTCAGAACCAACTTGCTGATTTGCAATCCCCAAAGACATGTGTTTTCTCTTCTTATTTGAGTCCAATTTTGGCTGGACCTCAAACCAAAGCCTGTGTGTTCTCTTCTCAGAGATTCATTATTAAGTACTGTCTAGTGGTTCTTGCATCCTGCCTTTTATTTTCCCAGGCCTAAATCCACAGAGGGACTAATAAGCCTGAAGTGCAACATGGGTGGAATTTAGGTACTTATGTAGAAGAGCATAATTCCTAAAACGTCGTACACAAAGCCCGGCTGGAGTCCCCAGATATCTAAATTTATATTTCTAAAGTCCATAGGCATTTAAGTTGCCTGTCAAGAAGCGCTGCCCTCCCAGAACAGCACAGTGGGTTGGTGCCTCGCCTGCTCAGGGGCTCTCCAGTTTGTCCAACCACAGCCCAGATCACTGCAGGAGCAAGAGCTGACACTCAAACCAAGCTCAGTGTGCACAGATGCAAATGAGTTGTAAACCCAAGTGCAGCAACGAGGGCAGCTTTCCTTCATCTGGGTGGTGGGGTCTGTCTTGCCCACACTGGCTCTGCTCAGCCTCTTACACAGCGAGCAGGAGGTCCAGGCTAACCAGCCTTCCAGGAAATGGAGTTTAAAGACAATCTCTCCCATCTTGTAAGAGCACAAGTGACTCTTCTGGGCTCTGGGACTCCTCACTTGCGACTCTGCACAGGAAAACATTTCCGATTCCCTGCTCCAGAGGAAGAAAACTTCAACATGCATGACTCAGATACCCTAAACTAGGGGAGGACTTTTAGCCCGCACTTCCAACATTTTTTAGACATTTTACACTAGATTAGCTTTGGAAAGGATAGAAAAAAATTTTGCATGATTTGTTTGAAGCACGAAGTGCTTTCTATCACCTTGGGGAGCTAAGACACTCCTTGCAGTCTTGGTTGAGGGCTGGCATAAGAAGCTTTTGCTCAGCCAACACCCTTCTAAGATGCCCATCTTTGCCCATGCAAAGCACTTTAACCCTTTAATTCAGATTCACGGCTTCCAGAGATGGTCAGGCCCTCTAAAGCTGGGTGCAGCCATGACAAGCATCTGAGATGGAAACCATAAATAAAGCCAAGGCTTGGTATCATTTCCTTCTCCAGCTGAGCAGTCCTTTTAGTGTTTTCAATCTGCTGATCAGAAAGCAAAATGTAAATGGCCTCTCTCTCCCTATTGCATGGCACAAGATGGACTGGAGTCTCCCTCAAAAAGAACAGGCACTACTGTGTCCATCACCAGATGGGCAGGCACGCCTGGCTCCTGAGTGCAGATGTTTTGGGGTGTTTTGAGCAGATGCCTGCCTGATCTATATGTTCTGGTGGCTGGGAAACTGAGCTATACTTGCATGCATCCCAGCAGATAAGGACAGATACAGCCAGAATATTCATTAATGCGTCCTCTGAGAATGTGACACAAAACAGGAAATTAGTAATTTGCCCTCTGACACAGTGTTAAGTTCTGAGTATTCAATCCACACATTCTAGGAGCTTGTTGACAAGCTGGAAATGATCCAGAAACACTTTTGCAAAGATTTCAAGACTGCAGAACCCATCCTGCTGTTGGATATTCCAGAAACTCCATCTGTTTAGGTTGTGCCAGAGAAGGGCAGGGGGTGATTCACTCATGGTCCCCAAGTAAGGAAGAATAATCCTTATTAAGAAAAAGCATTAGTGAAAACACAGAAATTATGTTTTCATGCAGAGAGGAAATGAGATTTCATATTTTTGGTATAAATAAATAGTGACAATAATGGGGATATGTGGCTGTATATCCACAGTTGGAATTAATTCCTCTGCATTTGAATTCTTTAAATATAGCTGTTCTCTGGGATGTGCTCTCAGAAAATATGAGAGCAAAGACTGGACACAGAAATAAATGAGGGCAAGTCTATGGCTCTGTGGTGCCAGTAATCTTAAGGTCATCAGAATAGTTCAAGCTATTTTTAACAACCTATGCATCTTTTTGGGAGAAATCCTCAATTATTTGCACCACTGTGCAGTATTTTTCCTGTCACAGTTTTGCTTTGACTCTTCCAACAAAACATATGATTTTCCACCTCGTTCTCCAAGACTGTCTTTTTGGCAGGGATTGCCAGAGTTTTTTATCCTCTAAGGATGTCAGAAGGTTCTGCATTTTGTCAAACTTTGTGGTAAATAACTCAAACATTTACTTTCCTGTTTCTCTGGCTGCTTCACAGATAGAGTGCAGGACCTTTTCTCCAAGTCAGTATATCATGTCCTGGATCTGTGAGGCGGTTCTAGGAATCATTTGAATGGTTTCTATGGCAGTGAACAAGACATGATTTCAACGAGCAGGGCTGGTAAAGTCATTAGTGCCTGTACAGAGACAGTGTGGTGGTTCAACAGTCACCCTGAGGACTTCTATTCTACTGCCCATCTCAGGGTGTCCCATCCCCACACCCTGCTCAGACACCTCACTGGTACCTGCTGCTTCTGGTACAAGAGTTGCACACACACTGTTATCTAACACAGATCATACCTCCAAACAGCCAACCACAACTGCAGCAATTAAGGGGGACACCAGGGGTGACTTAAAAGAAGACAGAAATCTGTGGTATATCATTTATTCCAAAAATTTCTGTTCCAGAGACACAAGTGCAAGTAGCAATGGATCAGTTCCTGAGCAAGAAACAATGCACTTTCGTATGAATCTGCAAAACAGTAATGAAGATAAAATTTAATTTATTTCAATTAAGGAGGTTTATGAGTTATTACTTAAAAGCTTTGCTAGCAGCCATAAGAGTGACTGCTACTATCTGGGGCTTTTTTTGAACTCCAGCTGAGCCACAGAAGCAGAGTGTTATGAAAAGCTACCTGACTGATGTGTTGAGCTCCTGGATTTCTACCATGGTAGGACTGAGTGATCTTACAGCTTAGTAATGACAGGAATGATTACCTCTCAGGATGGATGTAATGCTACATTTCAGGGCTTAGGTGCATAACTGCTTTCCTCTTATTATATCTCCCTTTTGTGCTCCATGTATTCTAGGCAATGGCACTGTAATTTCCCAAGCAACTCCTGCTTTCATAAGGAGCCCTGCTAATGACTCTGCCTTGCTTCATTTTCTCCTCAACAACATGAATAGCTCCCCTGCCCTAAGCAAAGACTGTTTTTATTTCCCCTCCTTTATTTTTGTGCTTTTTGTGATGGACCCTAAAGATCTGGCTATTTTTAAAAATTTGGTGAATTCAGTGCTGAGGAAAAGCTCCACACCATCGGCCTGGGATGCCACAGGACCACAGCTATCCATGGGACCGTGGTGCTGGGCTCCAGGCTCTGCTGCCTGCACCGTGGTGCCCCAGCAGTAACTGGATATTCCTGGGATGGACCAGGCAGCAGGAAGTGGCTCACTGTTGTGGGGATTTACAGCACAGCATTGGACACGTGGAGGAAAGGGGTGTAATCTGCACATCTCTGTAAACTGAGGCAAGTGAACTACAGGGTACAGTCACAGCCCAAAACTAAAGACAAAGTATGTAAAAGCTGCAGACATTTCAGACTTGGATCCATCACTTGGCATGAAACACCCTCCACATCACCCAGAGGTGGAACATCCTCCAACGTCAGATATTCCAAATACTCTGATACTGCCGCCTCACTTTTTTTTTTTTTGCTGTTTGTTATTTTAAACATTGTCTATGAGGCTTCAGAAAGCAATTCCCGTGCTGATCCCCCACAGATATTTATCAGATACAAAATGCAGAGTCAGATCTCAAAGTGCTGACAGCTCCCTCAGTACCAAGCTGGTGTGCCCTTGTTTGGGAAGGTAAGCAAGGCTTATTCCTCAAGCCACTTGTTACACAAGGCAGGTACTGAGAGGTAGTCAGCATTCCTGGATACATCCATGATGATGAGGGAAATCAAGTCATAGGAGCCCAACAGTTAAAATCAAGCACTTGGCTCACTTTACTCCTATGATTTTTCCTCTCCTGTATTTGACAGCTCTTCATTATATTCTTTCTCTCTCTACCATGCAGATCCATGGAATGTGATAGCTGCTATTTTCTTTTCCTGTTCTCCTCCACTGATGGCTTTTTTCCTTCCAGTAAGTAACGCTTTCAAAATGCTAGTATTTGTTTTGTATCTACTGGCTTTTTCTTTTTTTAACATATGTCCAAATAAAGAAGCTGACAATATAAATGACACTTGCAACCTCATTTTTGCATTCACTTCATGCAGAACGTATTCATACTCACGGCACACTTACTAGAGCACAATATCCCTTTAAATCACTCTGAACATAATATCTTTAAAGCACTGATTAAGTAGTTGCCCCTATCAATGTAACTACTGCCTGCTAAGTGTGCTGTTAAATCAGCAGCTCATCAAATGGCCTGATGCTAGGATGTAACAAGTTTCTGATGGAGTTGTGCTCCTTCAAAGAACAAGCATTTTTTTCATCACCCTCTTAGTCACCTAATTTGACTGAGATCTAAGATCCTAATGCATCAATCTTGTTAATTCTCTTGCCAGTACATAAGAAATTGAAGCAATAAACCACAACCTGTTTGTAGTGGTGTTAACATTATTATGTAGTACACCAGCTGACAGGAGCACTGCTTTTCTATTAAACTTCAGCCAATACAACAAGCCTGTAGCTCTTGGGAGTGTCTATCTTGTCATGTCTTTTTTCTTTTCTTCTTTCTAAAGCGCTGATGACTCATGCAAACTGCTGACCTTACGTTCACTTTGCTCAGTGTTGGGTTTTGCATCGTAAAGCACTGACATGGTCTCTCATTTCTATCGTACCTCCTCTTTGAGAAATGCTGTCATTTTTCTACCACTAATGTCGAGACTCCAGTTCAAACCAGCAGGTGCTAAACATTCCAGGAGAACTGTCAAAAAATTTCTAATGGGGTTAAAAAATATTTTTTTCCTCTGATCTGACTCCCCTAACTAGTTGAACATTTTTCTGTTCAAGCATTTAAAAAAAAAAAAGGAAATAGCTCAGGCAAATAGCATCTGTTTCAAAATGTCAGCCACAAAGCTGAAGTTTGGCAAAGTTGTATATACAACTAAAAATATAACACAGCATATGATATCACGCAGTGCTGACGAACTGTAAGCATCACTGGCAACACCTCACCCTTGACAAATCAGCTCCGTCAGAAAGAAAGATGTTCAATCTCAAAATTGGACAAAAAAAAAAAACCCTAATGAAAGCAAAGTACCATGTAAAAGCCTCAATGAAAAGTACACAGAATGAAAACCATAAGACAGGATTTCAGTGGAAGCTCTGTCTGAATAAAGGCTACAGCATTCCAGCTCTTGGGAGTCCTGGTGGTGCTGATGCATGGGAAAAGGGAGTGAGGGAGTTCTGAAGGGCTTATTTTGGTTTGTTTTTTTTTTTTTTTCCTCCTCTTACATTTGGGGCAAATGCTGAGTTGTTTCATCCTTTTTGCAACCTGGTTTCCCCCATCCTTAATTGTGGTGTATTGTTTCCTCCCAGGAAAAGCCTACACCCTTCCTCATTTGCCAGAACATGCATATTCCCCATTGGTGGTTGTTAGAGATACCCTACTAGTATATAACTTTCCATGTGAGGGCTGCCATGGTAACACAATTTACTGTATACCAGGGTTAATATGTGCATAGACACAGAATAATGTGCAGACACACAAATTACTGCTTCCCTATGGACTGCTTCTTCTGGCACTGATTTTGCTGCTGTTGTTGGACACATGCTTTATATATTAGAGACAGAAAAATCTCTTTTTGCATTTGATCTCATCTGCTGAATGTTGGGATATATGACAGAGATGTGTTCTTTACCCTTGGAGGGGGAAGAGATTGCAAAATCACACATGTATTTGTGCTCCTAAAAATGCTACATGCAGGTAAAGGGAATTCTTAACTAATTCTAGGCATTTGTACATGTGGTAAACTAACTGCTTTTTAAAGGTCAGGTCCACTCACAATCACAAAAAAAAGTTCTTCATTCTAAACCAGGAATGTATCATTTTAAAAAATAAATGAATGAGGCAAAATAAAAGCTTTGCAAAATATCAATGGGATTTCCTACTCTGCAGCTGTGTGCTATTACTAACTATAGTATATCACTCAAATGCTGCTTTTAGAGGGGTAACTGTCAGCCTACAGGGATTAAGACTGAGAATTTGCAATTCATCATCTTTATTTGGAAGTCTGGTAGCTTGCCTGCCCAAATTAAATACTTTCTCTATCACAAGTATACTTTTCAATTAGTTAGAAACATGGACTGCATTTGATTTCAATAAATAAACAAATTATAAACTCTTGAATCTTTATTAATTTAAATCAACAGTTTAAAATTCAGTCTTGCAAAGTACATGACACTCTCAGATATCTTAATATAATTATGCCAGCCTATTTTTCTGATTGTCAGAATCTCAAACATTAACTCAACTGCTTCAAATATGGCACACTTGATGCAAACTCTTGGCATCAAGCTGCTTTAGGGTTTTGCCACAGAAATTTTGCTAAGGGTGACACCAAAAGCAGAACCAGACCTGCATTTTTGCACCCTCTTCCTTCTCTGTCTCCTGAGTGCAGATTTGCAGGTAGGAGTGACATTATTATTTTATTTTTTTTTTCTGTTTAAAAGACTCCCAGTAATTTGCAGAAATGGGTTTGCAACCAGAGCAATCCAAAACTCTCACTGCTGCTTTCAGCACTGTTTACAGCGAGGCAGGGCGGGGTGGATGAATTAACAAACTACCGCTCTTATCAGAGGTTCGCTGACCTGTGCATAGGCAGGGAAACAAAAACCCAGCAGAGACTGAAGGAGCAGAGCCTGTTGCTTAGATTACAGCAGTTGGTGCAATGGCTGAAATTCTGGCTTGGCTGTCTGCACTGCAAGACCAGCTCGTGTGTTTAACACATCCTCATATGTTATGTGTGTGTTTTATGTGACCACAGGTGCTCATTCACACAGGCACAGAGGTGTGTTTATGCTCCATGTTCATTCACAAGCCCTGGACAGCTGCAGGAGGTGTCACACATATGACTGGAGAACATGCTTGCTGAAAGGGCTTGGGAAGGTACAGGGAGCAGCACTGTCCTTGATTTAATTCAGCACCACGTTTTTTAAGATGGCTATTGATTGTTGGGTGACTAGTGTGGGTAATAAAATCTAACACAGCGGGAACCTCTGCTGATCTGACTGTGCTTCCTGGAGCAAGAGATGGAATCTTTGGAAATTTTGGGTTGCAAAGTTTCCGTGGGCTTCACAAGATATTGTGAGATTCCCACGTCTGCATGACAACACGCCCTGCATCTTGAGAATCTCTTGCAGACAAGCCACTCATGGGTGCTTAGAAGCTTTGTCGCTGTGGGTGTTCAGTGTCAGCTCAAGGCAGATTAATTCAGGTTCAGTGTCATGCTGCCAATAGCTACATGGATTTCATGGCAGATAGAGCCTTAAAAGTCTAAACACCTTTTGCTTTGAGTAGGATTTAGTGTTTCTAGAACACACTCCCTCCACTAATTTTTACCTCATGGTCATACAGTCCTACTTTATACACTTTGGCAAGACAGCAGCTCCTACAAATTCCTGCATGAAGCTCTCTGCTATCTCTGAATTCTCCCAGCTCCAGTCTCCTAAGGAGACCACAGACCCCTTTGTTTTCAGTACTGGATTCTCCATTAAAGACATGAACACTTGAGGCTTGAACTCCAGTTAATGAAACATAACCACACAACTGCAGGTATCCAGCTATCAGCACAAAGAAGAGGAGAAATAAATCCAGATAAAATAAATAAGTGCTATATTGCAGTGGTTAAATGACTAAAACAGCAAGGACTAACTGCATGGCAGACTGCTCTTCCTTTAGTGAAAGGAAGTGTGCAGAGAGGAAATCTCCTTTGGTAACCATAAACACGGAGTAAAAGCACACATAGGACACAACGTATTATTCACCAGCTATAATTGCTTCCTTTCAAAAATGGACAAACAGGCAAAAGTCATTAATCTGACTTATCCCTGGGTTTTACCGGGGAGAGAGAAACTTAGTGGCAGAGGTCAAGCATGAAGCACTCCAACCTACCCATGGAAACAGGGAAAACAAGAGCCAGCTCCAGATGAGGGAGGCTGCCCCAGCCTGGCGCTCCTCCAGGATGCTCAGCCTCCCCAGCTCACGTGAGTGACCCTGCACTGCAGTGGCAGCAGATGGTTAGACACAAACCACACCCCAAGGTGACACTGCCGTGGTCTTTCAGTGGTGGGGTCTTTGGGTCTGGCCACACAAGTGACCCCAGTTCACAGCCCCTCAGCTCAGCCCAGCCACTGGGGGCGGGTTATCCTGGGCAGTGGCGGGTTCAGAGGTACAAACCAGCAGCCAGTTTTAGCACGTGGATTTACAGCAGTGTGGGAATACTGTAAATCTAACCCACCTACAAACAGCTTTGTCCTTTGCAGGTCTCCAGTTTTTGGGTAGATTTAGCCCTAGTGAAAGACCATCAGTGGTTTAACCACGCCTTTGGAACTCCTGTCACTTGAGTAACAAATGCTTAGCCTGTAACATGACATGATGCTCATCTTCAAATAAGGAACAACAGCAACTTCACACATGGTTTTACAAAATGCCAATTTTCCTTTGTCTGACACCAACCCCCAGAACCCAAACCAACAAGCTGACAGATCAGTCCAAACTAAGTCACATATTTTTGTGTGCAACAATTCGTGGCTAATCATTAATCTAGTTGAAAGCTTATAAACACCATGAAGAAAGAAGGTTCATTCTTCCTTTCTGGTGCTACAGAAAAATAATATGGTGGATGTATCCCATTAATTATAAAAATAACTGAAAAATGTGCTGTATTTTATTACATAGGAGGAGTATACTGAAATCCATTAAGAAGCCCTGCCTCTGATGGATAGTTCTGGACTGAAATTCTTTATTGGCATGACCTGACAGTCTCTAGGCATTTCAAGAGAAATTCCCCACTGGCATTGCCTGGCAGGGGCTGAGGTCATGCTTTGTCCAAGTTGTGCCAGCTTCTCCTCCAGTTTCGCTGAGGAACATCAGTGGCCATGCTGGGGGTCTGGTGCTGATCCTTTTGATGGCTGTGTTTGAAGCTGACAGAAATTGGCCAATTTGTATTTTTAACTCAATCTGTGTTTTTTAATTAATTCATAATTTGTTTTCCTCTTAGTGAGTTTTTCCAAACCGTTTCCGGTAGTTTCTCTGGGATTCATGAAATGCTGCAATGAGTGGAGGCTTTTCAGGGCATTTCTGCTCAGTCTGGTACTGCACGTGTCTACCTGCACACACATTGCTGTGAGGTTCATCTAAAAACTGAAACGAATGCATGAAACATATTTCAGATTAGACGTTATTATTTGTTTTCCCTTTTTTCCATATTCACAGAGTTCTTTGTAAAACAAATACCCAATCGTTTTTCACCAGTAAAAGAGCAGCTTTCCTCTGCAAAGCCATGATTCAAGAAACTACTAAACTTCAGGATGGCTTTAGTGCCATTCAGTTCAAGGTTAGGACATGACATGTGCAGTACCTGAGTTTTTGCTGCCTTATATATTACCTCAAGGAGATATCTGAAACTAATTACTTCTGCAGCTACAAAGCCTAATAATAGAGAAATGCTTTCACCACACAGGCAAGTGACTTCAAAATAAAAATCAAATTCAAAATTCATTAAACCCAGGACCAGTTTCTAGGGGGGGAAAAAAAAAAAAAAAGCACACTGTCTCTACTGTGTGGGTATTGTACCTGTTCATCCAATTTTTGAGTGCTATAAAATTGGGTTAAATATAACATTACAGGTTATATTTCCAAGCTGTGTTTCAGGAGAGGCGTTTTTAGTGTGTCCTCATGGGAAAATCATGCCACAGTTTAAGTGGTGACATTTCAGAACGCAGAAAAGTTGCACAGTATGAAATTGTCTGACTGTGGAAGAGATGAATATGCTATTTATTACGATAAGTACTAGTTATGTCCAATCATTCAGAATTTACTCTTTAATGCGTGCAAGGGGAATGCAAGCTACTTAGTCTGCAATTAAATGCACCTTAGGCTATTGAAGTGATGAAGAAAGAGTAGGAGAAACAACAGAAATCTTACAAATGAGCTATGAGAGGGGCAAAAAAGCAGCTCATAATTTCTTGTGACAGATGTAAGAAGGTGGATTGGAAAGCACAGACGCATTGCAGGCCTCAGGTTCTGGAAGAATAAGGGAATGATTTAAACATCAGCAAGCAACCTGGTCAATATTATTTACAAAAGTATAACCTACACTCTCACAATTTCTTCTAGGACTGCTGAGAAGAGGCCAAACCCCAGTTTTGGGCTGAATCTGCAACAACTCTTCTCATGCAAAATTTGACTCATTCTCTCAGGAAAATTCTGTTTAAAGGGGAACTCCAGCTGGACACTGCTAAGGCTTTGCTCCCTCATGTAAATCTGAGAGACCAGAAGGGAAGGTTGCAAGAGTCCACAGAAAGCAAAAGTTGCACAGAGTCTTCTACAGACATGTGGAGAGGGCAAGAGTGACAACATGTACCTAAACTTCAGTGGTGCTTTGTTTTACATTGTCCATAAACCTCTCCTGCTCTGTGCCACCTCACTGACCATTAGACTGGTGATCCAAGTGCAGCATTTGTGATTACTGCATTTGGACTTGCTGATGAAGCAGGAGTAGCATCCCTTAAATCTGTGTATGTAAACTCCTGTACAAAGATCCCATTCCTGATTCAGTGTGCATGAGCTTAAATGGTGCCAAATACTTTATTTTGCCATAACAACACAGTGCAGAACTTTGAGAAATTCACTTTCCAAGCTACGGTTCCCAGTAATAGCTGGAAGTTATGCATCTTTAGCTCCACAAATCTTTAGAATGAAAACTGAGAACAAAGGCTCAGTGTAAAACAGAAGACATAACCAGATCACAGATTAAAATGAAAGAAGGAATGTCACAGAATGTAGAGCTTTTTCTTATTCACTACAACATTACACAAACTGGAAGCATCCAAGTACTGCACGGTCGCCACTAATAAATAATGATGAGAGTTTTCAAGTTGTATATTATACTGAAAATTTGGCTACTAATTTTGCACCTGTGTACTATAATTACATGTTTCCTCTTAAATTTTAATGCAATTAATTAACATATGATTAGCATATTTTTATTTAAGGAATGGAAGAAAGGTTTTGTGTTGCTTCTTTTGGATTTGGAGAAGAGGTGCTTTATTATGAAGAAGGATTTCTGCTGAACACTCATGGAAAAATACTGTCTATACCACAACTGGTTCAAAAAGAAAGTGAGTTTTTTAACAGGTGTCACTCCAGTAACAACTAGAATCAAGACTTCCATTACTTTGTCTAATCAGTGAATATATGGTTACAAATTATTCATATACCTGCAACTATATTCATAAAGCTTCAGAAGGCATTCACTATTTTCCAACAACAGTTTAGATTCCTTAGAATGAATTATAAATGTAACATCCATTAGTTAACACAGCTCCCCAGTTACATCACCACCAACAGTGTTAAAAGAAACTTCACAAAGTTTCATAATGAGATACAGAGATGAGTATTTCATCATCAACTGAAAAATTGCTGAAATATAACAGACAAATTTGTCAAGGTTTGCATGCTAGAAATAGTCCTCTCATTTATTTATTTAGTTTAGCTCTATTTAAGGGTTCCATTAAAGAGAAGTTGAGTGGCATTTCAAAGGGAGGGATGGATCATCAGAAATAATAAGTTGCAATTCAGATAGCAGTGAAAGCTAGCATTCAAGCTTAATTTGTAAAAGCATTTAAGAGACTGGATGGTGCTTAGAAACGAAGGCAAAAAGGCATCAGTTTACGGAAACTGAATACAGTGTAGAGTCATTTTAAATGCACAAGTCTTCCTCCAAGATGAGTTGATAAGGTAAAGACATAGGGCAGCATCATAGACTCATAAAACTCTGGTTGCAGATGTGTAAAACCAAATGTTTACCTTTCCAAACTCATGAAGAAAAAGAGGATTGTATTTGAAAGGCTGCTGTTGAATAAGTCCAATAGCACCTCCCACAATGGACCTCTCTGCTCTTTGCTATGCACTTCATGGGTTCTGCTTCAGTTTGAGAACTGATAAACAGATGGTGAAAACTGTTTTTCTGCACCAGGTTTCTTCTATAATCTTCTCTTTCTCTTTGTATTTTTTTTTCCCCTACAGTATGTTGTTCCCTTCCACTAATTTCTTCTGTTTCATTTGTTTAATCTATAAAGGTGATGGAAGGAATGAAGACAACACATGGCCAGCAGTGGTTTGTTGAGAAAAATGTATCATAGAAAAGATTAATCAAAAATAAATTGGTTTATAGTTTTCAGTATATTGAAATTCATGATCATGTTTTTCTCCCTCTAGCAATTATTCCAAAGGTTTTGCCACTTCTCAGGACAACTCCCTCATGTGCTCATGAATTTATGGCTATTTTTGAAGATTTCAATGCCCAGTGGAAGACAGATACCATAGAAAATCATGTCCAGAGAGGAAGAGATGGGCACTCTTTCAATCTACTCTGGGTTACTTACTTGGAAGACTGAATTAATTTTTCCTCTGTATCAACAAAGATGCAGTAAAAGAAGAGCATGTGAAATTTGCTGGAACTCATTCAAGACATGTAGTTCCATTCCTAGGCCATATGCCCTGAAAAATCACTCAGGAAACTTTCCCATATGTAAAAAGAGTTGAATTAAACCAGTCATTCCCCCAAACACATTGTGAGATTAAACATTTCGATTGTGACCAGAAGTCATTTAAAAAAAAAAAGAAAAAAAAAAAGGCTAGTGCTGAAGGAATAATCTTCTATTGATAATTGTGCTTATCCCATAAAATTTCATAAGCAACACTTGATTAACATAGCCCCAAAGGCCTTTGTTTCAAATATTATTTCTAATTATTCATAGTTTGTAAATGTAATCACAAAGATAATAGAAAAGCAGGCTTACTGTTTAATGAATTAGATAGAAACACTGAACTTTAAAGATGTATAGAAATGGATATGAACACTTATACCTCCAGTCTAGCAATTAGCTTTTGTCAGAGGTAGGATTTTCTTTTGCATGGTAATAAATTTGTGTAAATAGCTTTACACACGGGGTCTTTGCTCACAGTGGACATAACACAAGCTTAACAAGAAAAATGCTGTGAAAGAGAGAGGTGAAGGTGCTTATTTTTTATTGAATTTCCCTACTAACTCTGTACAGTATGAGGGCTCACCAGCAACTGCACTGAGATCTGGAAGGTTGAAATCCAGACTAGATCTGGGGTTATAACTGTCCTGGGTATTTACACTCCAGCAGAGCAGGTCCAACTTCCCTCTATACGAAAAATAAAACCACTGACACCTGTTGTTAGAGCACAGCACACCATTTCAGGCACAGCCCCCTGTAAGGATACTGCTAAACCACAAATTTGGTGCTTTGCTCCAACTCCAGTTTCATTGGAGGATGGAGCTGCATCGAGGATTTTCCTTACGTACATCCACAAAGCATGACACAAAGAAGGGTTTGCATAGAAAACTTGTCCAATTTTGCTGTACTAGAGAATTAAAAAATACAAAAAATAAAGAGCTGTATTCCTCCAGATCTCGCCCTGCCTACATCCTTAGACCATCATAGCTGTAATTCTACCATGTCTAGTAATATCTTCTTTTGATTACTGCTTTTTAAAATGGTGCAGCAGTGCTGCTGATTTGCTTATAATAAGCCTCTGTTTCCCATGTTCTTTAATGTGGACCAGTTTCTGAAAGTATTTGTGATGTAGGACTGCCTGTACAACTACTGGCTGGTGGGGATTCAGTCCCACATTGACATCACCACACTTTACTGAGCTGTCAGTGTGCTGAGAAGAGAAAAACAGGCCCATGAAGTGAAGGTTTAAGGAAATGCCAGGAAGCCACAGCCACAGATACCAGAGGGAGATCTGCTATAGGAGGGTCCTGCCAGTGGAGCACTAAAGCAACAGTTACACAAATTTACAACATGAAATACGTTTCAATTCCGAAGCATAACTGAAGCCTCAGCTCCTCTGTTACTCCCAACAAGTTTTACATCAGAGCAAGCGCATCTGCTTCTGAATTACCAGCACTTTTGTCAGAACATGATCTGGCCCTGAAATGCATAGAGAGGTTAAACAATATGTGGTGGAAAGGAACACCCAGGCAGCCAACACCTCCACAACTGCCTTTGAATACTGAACAATGCACAGCAGAAACTGGAATATTCTGTGTTTGTCTTTGATCACCAAATGCCACTTTTAAAAATTTAAATTCATGCCTTTGAGACAGTTTTTGTTGCCAAAAGCAACAGGTCTTAACAGATACAGTGTGAAACCTATTGTTTAGAACTGGCACTAACTGTTCTTCCTCCCTCTGTAGCAGTAGGGAGTTTTTCCAGGTATGTGGGAGGCAAGCTGCTTGCAGCCATTATATTGCTCGTTCTCTGCATGATCTCCTTCATTAAATAATCTTTTAATGCAACATTAATAGTAATTGCCAGATTACAGTTCAAAATATTTGATAACATCACACTATGGAGTTGCAAAGCTACCGATCTCCTCTCTCAAGCTGGCTGTGGGGGGCAAGCCCACTGTGAGACACCACCAGTCCCTTGAACTGAAAGCACTGCAATTCCTTTCGTTATTTTTCTTCCAGGTCTGGATGTCTCACAGGTGATAACAACTGGTTAATTTAGTTTTTACGTGGAACTTTTTAAGGACGTGAATATAGAAGATTTTTTTTTTTTATTGATTCACAAAGTGGAAGGCTGTCGATCAGCTATTAGAGATGATATTTGTGTTCCAGTACTTGCATTCATAATGTTTGACTACTCATAGGTATTTCAGAAATGTAAAATTATTCCATTTTTATCTACGTTGAGTCCTTTGCTTCTTCTGCTTTTTCATATCTATATAAAAATGGTTATTAGCGAGTTATTTTACATTAATTTCTGCAAAGCATTAACAAAAAAGTGCTTAAATCTACAATTCTCTCTGAGTCAAGTATCCCTTCTACTGTGATTAGTATCGACTCATTTTGACTGGTGACTCCTTCAGAAGAAAGAATAAGTTGTAAGCCAGTGCTTAAACCAAATATTTAGGTGTAGTTAAACTCTATTCTTCCATTCTCTCCCATCTAAGTACCCATCAATGTTTTCAAAATTGGTCACCTACAGGATTGGGGGAAAAAAAAATCCTTTTCCTCTTTCTTCTGAATATTAATCTTCAATATGAAGATTTATGTGGATTCTAACTCTGAATATCAGTAGAAGTATTGGTAACAATAAAAACATTTCCTACCTGTAAAGCTAATCTGGACCACAGTTAAAAGAGAAGCCTACCAACTCACTGGTTCTTATTTTTGCTGCATAAAAACCCCTTAACACTGGACTCCCAACTGTCCTTAAGGTGAAAAAATAAAAAACTTTGCATCAGGGAACAAGACAAGATGGAAGAGGCACACAGAGCAAGCCACAACACCAGAAACCCAAGTTGAAGATTACAGTTTATCTTCCCTATAAATGGGCAGAAATATTTAGAAACTCCATAAAGAAAACCCCTACCCTGCCTAAGTTGACTTAGTACAACATAACTAGTTTAGCATAACTAACATAACTAGAATAACCTTTCAGGAGCAGGTTTATTTTGGAGTAAGGTAACCAAACTCCTAAACTCAGCAGGCAAAAGTGAGGACAAGATCTCTCCAGAGACTGTGGAACACAATTCGTCCTGGATGGACATCATCACTGCCTTCTATTTCTGTGAGGTGTTCAGTCTTAAATTCTTGGGGAAAAAGGTTTTTAGAAGCCATTTCATGATAGAGACTATTTGTGATCACTTTCTCTCAGCAGGACAAAGCTGCTCTTTCGTTGCTAACATAACCTACCATTTACCTGCAGCAGGCTTTCACTGAAATAGCTGAACTATGGTTTTGTTTTCTCATTCCCTGTCTTGAAATAAAAATAGGTGAAAACAGATATGCCCCAAATTTTCAGAATTGTGGGATTTGGCAGTGTAGCCAGACTCTCTTTGTATATATGTATCAACACTCATGGTTAGCATAAAGAAACTTGCCATCTGCAACGGATCAGAACATAGAAATAGGGGATGACATTACAGCTGTGCAAGGCATTTTCAACCAAATAATTTGTTAGTGTTAGAATGCTGAAAAGCCAAAATCATGGTTATGAGTCCAGCATGGAATCGCCAGACAGAGTTGGATCTGCCCAAGCAGAACCTGGAGGAAGTGCCCTGAGCATCAGGAATGGATTTACCCACCTGACAGAGGCTGCAAAGGAGCCCGTTAGCAGTGCAACAAAGACAGCTCAGGAAAGATGCAGAGGTACAAATTCCAATCCCAGATCCATGACAAATCCCAACCCCAGTCAACACGGTCGTGTTAAAGTCCTTCATCACTCAGACTGTGAAGGGAGAGTCCCATCACCCTCCCTGAGCTGTTGACCATAAACTCCTCGTGCTGAAGCCACGTTGGCCCTGCTAGTCCATAAACACCAAAGCATTGCCAGGCGTGGGCAGGCTGTTAACACTGTATGGCAGGTGAAGACATTCCAATAATGGACCTGCTGAGTTGCAGGCATAGACAAATAAGGAGTCTTATCACTGCCATTAATAACAAAATTGCCGTGAAATGACATAATTTAAATAAACCCAGAAATAACTGAAAAATGAACAGCAAGATTCATCATTAAAAAGAGAAAAAAAAAAAAAATCACACCAGAAGTGGCCAACCACCCATATGTCCCAGGGAACTTGTAATAACAGTGTTTTCTGCAGGACATATTAGTTAATTCAGAAAAAAATGTAAAATATTCTATAATTTATATGGTATATACATACCGCTGAGTATGAGGAATTCTTTCTGCATGAAAAGCCAGCAAGTGGCACCTCATTAAACAGGACCTAGACTTAATCTAACTTGGAACAGATAAAAAAGAAAGGATTCATATGAAGCTATCCTGCCTGGGGGTTTAATCTCAAAGCTTTCGAGTATAATGAATGAATTAAGTAGGGCAAGTGATTAACAACAAAGAAGCGATCACATAATAAAAACAGAAATAGTACTGAATCTAGAGCAATGTTTCCATTGTTTATGGACAAGATCCTGCTGTGCTGTTTTTATTGTTTTAACTCCTAAAGAATAGGTAAACCATATGACAGCACATGTTCTCCAGGTTTGGATGGAAAGAATGGGAAAAGGCCACGAGCAGAATACCTAATGGTGCATAAATAATAGACTGTTCAGATATCAATACTTGTATCATTATGAGAATAAAATTCAGTCTGCAGGACTCACACCAATATCTTAGAACATATTTCTCTTAATGGTATAAGAATGGAATAAACACTATCAGAATTATGATGCTTTATGTTACAGGGGGGTGCTACAGCCGGTTTGTCCATCAGCTGAAGCAACATGAGGCAGTGTTAGAGCAACATGACAACCCTCAGAGCTCACAGCCTGAACTTCCAGTGAGACCCCAACGCTGCCTGTGCAGGCAGGGGCTGAGAGGCAGGGCTGCCTTACCCTCCGAGCTGCCTGACTCAACCAGGGAACAAGCACCCACCGACACATTGCAGGGCTGTGTTTGGGCTTGTGCAGCTCAAATTAAACTGACTGCCAATTAATGCAAGCCAGATCTGATCATGGTAAATATGAAGTGTAGACAGTGCCCATCTCCCCTTGGCCACACCCTAAGGTAAATCATAAACCACTGTGGATTGTCCCAGCTGTCAGTCCTACCCAGTTATCTTGACTGCCACACTCTAGGCAGCTTCTTGCATTGTGTTCTTTGCCCCTGCTCTGGCATTACTCAGTCCTGCCTAAAGTATTTCACTGACAGTAAACCTCTGGTTTAGGGAGATCCTGAAATAAACCCACTGGGCAGAGGTCAAGATAAGTCAGGACCAACAGTGAGAAGACTCAGGTGTCAAATCCCAAAGCTGGCATATCTGACACGACTACCACAGGCACAGGTAGCTGCTCCCAGGTGAGCAGGCAACACTAAGTCAGCACTTTGCCACCCATCTTTATCTACACAGGCCCAGTGTTCTTGAAGCAGGAGGGCTTAACACTTCTTCCTGGGTCATCAGTTCCTCTCATAGCACAAGTTGAGCAGTACAGCCTTTTCAGGTCTCACCCAAAATAGACAAAACAAGCACCACAGTGGTCAGCAGGTTGAGCCTTGTGATCTTTCAAATGCCAAACTTGAGAATGCACAACAACCAAATAGTGTATTATCTTCTACTAAATGAAGGTGCCAGTCCAAATAATTCTTCAAGGTCCAACAAGTATCAAATGAATTGCACAGAATCCTTCCCTCATGGTATTAAAAGACAAGAAAGAATGTAATTCTAAGTGTTTCTTCTTTTATTGCCTTCACAAGCAAATCTAGTGTATGCTGAATTATGTCTAGCAGAGGAAGATAAACACAAGCAGCTTGAATTTTGAGATTTCAAGACAGCGATCACTAGGGAAAAACCCACATTTTCTCAAGGCACTTGATTGTCTCATAAATTTTGCTTTCCATTCACTAAAGCTTTCAGGAAAGAGAACGAGAGGATAAAGGCTGTAATTGATGGTACAATGCCCACAAGCCTCAACAGATGTGATCCCTCGTAATGAAGCATGTGGGCCTAATTTGGCATTACTTACTACCAGGAGGATCTTATGCAGGGTATCTTTCTAAATCTATGTTTGGTTGGCACCTGTGCCTTGTTGAAACTGGCATAGCACCTTCTGAGCGGGCAGGATGCCATTCTAGCAGATGGGCAAGAGAGCAGATAAATGCCAGAGATCTAGCACTGCATTTCCAACAAGCTAAAAGTAGCAAGGTCTGAGGTCTCATCACAGGACAGCTGAGGTGGGAAGACACCTCTGGAGATCAGCCAGTCCCACCCACTGTTCAGAGTGGGATCAGCTAGAGCAGGCTGCGTCCAGTTGGGTTTTGAGTATCTCCAAGGATGGAGAGTCTGCAGCCTCTCTGAGCAATCTGTTCTGTCTGACCACCCTCACAACAAAAAAGGCTTTTGCTTGTGCTTGAATGGAATATCCTGTATTTCTGTTTGTGCCTTTTGCCTCTTGTCCTGTCACTGGGCACCACTGAGAAGAATCTGGCTCTGGCTTCTTTACTCTCCCATCAGGTATTCATACAGACTCTTAAGTTCCTCCTGAGCTTCCCCTTGTCCAAGCTGCAGTACCAGCTCTCTTGGCCCCTCCTATCATGACAGATGCTCCAGTCCCTTAATCATCTTCATGGCCCTTTGCTGGACTCTCTGCAGGACATCCATGTCCTGTACTGGGGAGATCAGAGTTGGACACAGCACATCAGATGTGGCCTCACCAGGGTGGAGTGGGTGGGAAGATCAGCTCCCTTGAGCTGCTGGCACTGGTCTGCCTGGTGCAGCCCAGGAGGCTCTTGGCCTTCCTTGCCACAAGGACCTATTACTGGGTCAACCCAGAGGAAAGAATACAAAGTGCACACCTATAAAATTATTGGGCCTAAATGCTCCTCCAACTGCAATTCATCACCTGAAAGATGAAATAATGCATTCTTGGTGGAGAAGTGGCTTGTGAATGGTATTCTTATAAAATACTGCACCAGACTCACAAATTACAAAAACCACATGGATTGAAGAGATCCTGTATTTTGAAGTATGCACAGTGATTTGCATGATATTCATTGTGTTAAGGTTGAAAACATTATTAACGTCTTTGCTCTAAACCTAACAGACCAATTTATTCTAACTGGCACTAATAAAATATATCATTAGCAAACAGGGGTCAGTGAAAAACACAGCACAGAGAACAGGCAGAGGAATAACAGATAGTTCAAGAAAAAGGATTAAATGTACTTCAAGCTGGCACTGTACAAGTGGCTCATCAGAACGTTATTTTAACAAATGATATACCCAAATCATAGTAATCTATTCTGCTCAGTATTAAAGCAAAACAGTACTTAAAGAAAGTGATGCAGAACAAAATTATATTAGCTTCTTGGATCGTCTCTAATGATATCAAATTTAAAGTATGATATTTATGTGCTCATCTTCTTATCTTCTAAAAATATTCCTATACCAATTAAACTTGCAGATTTTAAATCTGTATTTTGATTTGTTACAATTTTTGTATTCAAGAGTCCAATTATCACCACTCATTTGCAGCAAGAGAAGTTAATTTTGCTGCCTTTGCCTTTATGTCTTTATTTATTTATGTTTAAAACTAACCTGCAATGTTGATAATACTAGAAGGATAGAGGTTACAGTGTGTTACAGGTCTCTCCTGTTGGATCCAACTCTTTCAGAATCTTTACTGTTTTTTAAGCCTCTCACTGTGACATAAAGAGAAAAAAAAAGCATTTCCCAATTAAACATACACATAAAAAACCATAAAACATACGGAGATCAAAGAGCAAATAAAGCTGAATATTGTGCAAGAAGTCCTGGGACAGACTGGGAGCAGAACCCAAGTTTGCTGGGTCTCGACAGGCAGCATCATTTCTTCCTCTAGACCTCTATGAACACACCCACTCAGCTTCCCATTTAACTTGAGTTTTCACATTGATAAGACACAAATATTCTAAGCTGTTGTGATTTCTAGCCTTATACAGACATTTACAACTGTTTCACATGAAGAAACCCAAACTGTCTCCAAGGATAGGATCCAAAGATATTATCAAGATTAATTTTACCAAATGAAGATTTCTGTGTGGAGTATCTGGGAGGAAGCAAAGCTCTTGCAGATGGTAGATTGAATAAATGAACATTCAAAAGATAATAAAGGACACTGAATGAGCCTGATTTCCCTGTACAGGTGCAGAAGTAAAATATTAGATACTGTTTTGCTCTCTGTGTAGCTCAAGTGTATTTATTCCATTTTTGCACACTTTCTTTGTACTACCATTTGTTACTGAACACAGTGTTTAAGGTTTGGCTTAAATACCCCAAAACACTGGATAATGTTTCACACTCATAAGGAAACAAATAGAATGAAAACCAAATGTGTAGGAGTTATAAGGCATCAGCAGTCTACAATAGGCACTATAAAACCAGAGAGACAGCAACATTTCGAAAAGAGCAGATCTCCATTAGGATAATCAATTTAAACTCTATGATAATTGAACAAAATATGGTCTCTATCTCTGTGTCATAAGCACCCTTTTGAATGCTATGAAATGGAGAGAAAGTCAGTGAATTTAATCTACTGCGAGAAAAATGTCTGCTCTTACATTACTTGGCAAAAATGTGGTACTGGATGAAAACACGTTAGACTTCAGTTCGGCGTGAATAAGGCAGAGGTAATGCTGGTTGGCAGAAGAAAGTCTTTTGAAGAATTGGCAAGGTCTAAGAGCACTCCCTTGGCTGAGAGCATCTGCTAACCCATGGTGAAAGCACTTTATAATCTCAGTTTCGCTCTTCCTTGCTTCAGGTAGCAAAAAGAATCGATCAACCACCGCTGTATTTTTCTGTAATCAACATATAGCAGTTTTACCTCTCAGATTCAACCCTCAGATTCAACCTCTGTCCAGTTTACCTGTTGCCATTTTAGCCTCAAACTGGACTTCAAACTCTTGGCTGTGGCTCAGCCCTACCAAGACCTTGGCAAGGGCACACCAGCGCTGCTCCCCGGAGCGAGACATCCCACTGAACACAAAGCTACACCTGCGTTCTCCCCTCGCACCCCTGCACCCAGCAAAGCAATGACTGCACCACTGCTCACAACCAACAAACAAAAACCAGCAGAAGCACAATACAAACGAGAAGCTGTTTAGTGTTGGATCCCTTTGAAGTTTACACCCAGCCACACGCGGGCCTGCGGTGGGATGCTCTGGATCCTGGCAGAGCTGGCTTCTCTTCTCCACTCTCTCCCCCAAGGGCTGTTTCTCTCTCCTCAGCCTTCCTCATGCTGACCTGTGGTCCTGCTGTTTCTACTTCTGAGAAGGGCTTGGATGTAAATGTTTAGCCCTTGTGAGGTTCACACCTTTGAGGTTCATGTGCTCCCCTTCACCCACTCCCACCGGGCCCCTCAGACTCCCAAAACACAACGCAGACTGTGCAGAGGATACCACATCACAGCAAGTATTTAGTAAAAATATATATATTTTAGGAGAAGTATGCATGCCTCAGATAATTTTGACCTAGATAGAAGCTGCTTTTATTAAGTTGCCACATCTATTACCAAGGAGAATGAGTCAAGTAGGCTATAGTATTCCATGGGTTTCTTTTTACAAGCTTTGCTCTTAAAGGGGAACTTTTGAAACATTGTTCTCTCTCATCAAAGAAGATGAGAAAGAATAGGATTAAGGTGAAGAGAAGGATTTCTTTGAATAGGAAAGATATAATTACACATTTTCCATGACACATGCTGAAAAATGTAATATTGGATAATGCAAGTAACCTCAAATTTTTCATTGTATTTTAATAGAGAGCTCTCTTTTAAGATTTTTATATTATATAGAGTATATAGTTACATGTATAGACATTTCTCTCACACAAAAGAGATCGAAAAGGAATCAAACAAGAATAAACTCTTCCTCCCCAACCACTAAGAAGGCGTGATAAAGAAGGACAATATCAGATTAGCTACAAATTTTCCATCTCATTGTTTCCCGAAAAATAAAATTTTATAATGAACATACTCCATACAAGCTGTGCAGAGCAAGCATCTCTTCCAAAAATGCACAGAGCAGTAGTAAAAATCAAGCATGGACTCAACGACATCTGTTGTGGCATTGTTATCAAATGCCATCTTTTTCACACAAATCTGTAACAGTCACTACTTTTTTTTGTGTGGAAATATTAGTTTGTATGCGGCATCTAAAAGCTGGCACACAAGGACCGACAGATGCTTTGGTTTTACCTCATCTTCAACTTACTTGGCTTCTCATTACACTAGCTACAGCTCGGCAAATTATTCCTCTGCTTTGGAAAGCCGACAAAATGCCATCTGTCTCTGCATGGTTATCAAAACTAATACTGTAACGTGAAAAAACTATGATCTGAAATCGTACCTGGCAACTACATGGTGGGGTCGAGTATCCTGTTAGATGACTCAAATACACAAATTTCAGTTAGTGGACACCCACCTATCCCACTGTGCACTCAGCCTCGGGAACAGCCAGTCTCTGACCTTTCTTGCATGTAGCTGTTTCTCATGCCATTGACATTGACTGACACTAATTATGGCTTAGAATGCAAAATGAGGTAGCTTCTCACCAACTGAGACTCCAAGGTCACTATGATTAGAGTATGAGCAGCTTTTGGTTTTTCTTATAAAAATGAGAGGCTGAATGCATGGAGGAAAAGAGGTGGAAAGGTCAAGGAAAGAGAGAGAGCAAGATTACATCAGTGTGGTTCAGCATGTAATCACACTGGTCCACCAGCTGCAAAATTCATCACTGCAGCTTTAGGGAAGACAAAACATGACCAGGGTGCCATTAGATAAAACAGAAAAGAACAAAAGTGTATGAAGAGGCCTGACAGTCCTACCCTTCATCTGACAGAAGTCATCTTCAGAGCTTCTCTTACTTAATAAATACCACCAAAATTTCTCCACTAACTGGTGAAGTACAGCCCAGAATAAAACACCTCATACAGACACAAGTAACAAAGTTTGCTCTTCTACACTTCAGAAATGCTCAAATACCAGCTCCAGAGTTATCTCCAACCAAACACGTGCTAGAGGTGAAACTGAGGTGAGAATCCTATGGATCAGAAATGGACAGGTGACCAAAAACCATGTTAGTAGACACTGACCTCTCTCTTGTGCAGCTTCTAAGCTGCACTGTGCTAAAAAATGAGAGAACAGAGCAGCTGTTCCCTTCCTCCTCCTAAGCATCTCCATTGCTTGTGGTCACAGATGGGATACAAGGTAAGCAGGTCTTTGGTCTGAAGCAAAACAATGTTATATTTTGTGGCAAAGGGAAGGGGTGAGGGCTGTGTCTGTATTCAGCAAAATGAGTATCAGATCCTGCCATATTCTGGGACCAAAAGGTCTCTCTGGTTAAGAAACCATCCCTTGGCCAACCTCAGTCATGCAACTGAGCAAATTAGCATAAAGCTGCTGGTTCTTATTTCATGTTCAAAACACTACAGAAAGAGCATCACCCTCCCTCCGTAGTCTGAGATATATTGAACTGAATAATAATTCCTTCTGAAATTGCATAAGCTTAGTAATATTCAGTACGAGAAAGGTTGACCCCAAAATCTCTTGCCCCTTATGCATTTTCAGGCTGAAGTTACTCCTATCTTGCACTGACGTATGATAGCAATGAAATTCCATCTCGATACAAATTTAAGTTTATTTAAAGCTCTCCAAGGTAGGAGAACACTTGTGAGGAAAAAATGCTTTAGATAAATGGCTTTTTGTTTGTTTTTAACATGTTTTAAAGTTTAACTCAACAAAATCAACATCTACTCCTGAGTTTCTATTATTTCACTCTATCATGCTTAATTTTTTTATACCTCAAGACAAAATTAACGTAGATTACACAGCACCTCCCATGCAGTTCTGGCAACAGTTCCTAGAGTTTCCTCACAGGGATTCGCTGCCCACTGCAGTGAGCAGTCCTATGGCATTTGCCTCGAGAATGATGTTCCTTTAAGTCGTGTTCTGCTATCCCTTTGAACTGGCACCATAACGTAGGAGAAAGAAACCATTATATCCCATTGGACTCCCTTTCTGCAGAAGAGGCAGTGTGCATTGCCTATCAGTTACATTCACACCTCACCTAAATGAGTAGAAAAGAACAGAAAGATGGAGAAAGCTCAGAGCTTCCTCTCTTCCTTCAAGGCTCCCTTTTTTCCTTCTATACAACATTCTCCTTTGTGTTCCTGGCTATGCTGCATTATCATGAGCTCCTTGGGAAAAGACCTCTTCTCTCTATCTACAAAGAAATCATTAAAAAGCAGTAATGTCTTGGCTTCACTATGTAGTTAGTTTCTCCTTGTATGTTCTTGCTCCCAGCAGTGTTAAGTCCATGTGTAGCTCTCATTCACAGGAAATCCTTTTAGTCTTACAATGAGGTCTTTGTAGAAAGTCTTTGGTGTTATTCTTCTGTATTTGCAAGGACTCTTGAATGCTGAGCTGCCTGGGACACAGTATCTAGGGGAATAACTAAACGTAAACTAATTTTGGGGAACAAAAGCAGCCTTCAAGCTATATGCAAAGTTCCTAAAGGCTGTTTTTTCAATGAGAGTGAGTGGAAGTGACAATTCTTTTGCACTTAATGAGCCAGAGTAGCAGAGATTAGAGAAACCCTCTAAATTATTTGGCTGTTGAATAAAAATCCAATTTAAATCTTGTGGAAAGTAAGAGCTTTGGTTCAGCTGTAGAATCAGGGTGCACAGACAAGGAAAATAAGCAGTCTTTTTAGATCCAGTCCCTAAACTAGTAACAGTTTATTATACAAAAGCCAAGCTCAGATAATGAGAAAAAGAATATGTTAAGAATAAAGAAAAAAAAAAGAAATCCTTGGGAGACCAAGAGGTTTGCTCAATGTTACTAACTATTCCATGCAAAACAGTAGCCATTCTAGGGAAACTGATACGCCTTCCTCTTACACTCCTTTGGGCCAGGGCCTTGGAGAAGACAGCAGATCATGAGATGCATGGCAGCATCTCATCATATTTCTGCTTCCTGGTGTTGCTCAGCAGTGCCCATCAAAACATTTCAAGCACCGAAAAAATAGCCTGTGAGGACCTGGGATAAAGTCTGCACTGCAAGGGGAGTGGAAGCAGCAGAACAGCAATAGAAGAGCTAAGAAAAGGTTTACAAGTATGGAGAACTTCAGTCAAGTGTGCTCAGCCTTTTTCATCTTGCAAAGTTCCACTTCTGCATCAGCCAGAAAAAAAAAATAAAAATTCTGTTTCTTGTTTTGTTCACAAGCAAAAACTGACTTGGCAGTGGTCCATTCCAAATAATAAACACCAAAAGAACTTTACCAGTTTCCACAGTAGTCATACATCTTGGAGCCTATCCTTTCCTCTTTACTTTGTCTGTCTGCAAGCTATTCAGGATGAGGATTGTCTACTACATTGATGACCACACATGCCAGCTCAATGAAAAGGAATGAAAAGCTATGTGTACAAATAAGTATGGATTTTTTTTGGCCTTCTTGAAAACTGTGATTCCCCAAATGACAAACTAGTCTTAAA
Source organism: Empidonax traillii (assembly GCF_003031625.1). Classification (NCBI taxonomy): domain Eukaryota; kingdom Metazoa; phylum Chordata; class Aves; order Passeriformes; family Tyrannidae; genus Empidonax; species Empidonax traillii. The sequence continues at coordinate 562,221 of NW_020955295.1, read as the reverse complement.
AAATGAAAAAAACACAAGTTCCTTTCTGGGCACAACAAACAAAAATAACATACATGTGCAGTCTTCCCAAATAGTGAGGTAACTGTTAGTTTAGTAGAGCTAAAGACAACTGACTTCCTGTGGATTTGTCATCTTAGACAGGTGTAATCTTCAACTGAAACAGTCCCATCAAGGAACAGGGCATCCATGCCTCTTCTTTCTGGAAAATGTACCACTGAAACCCAAAATCCACGTCCTATTTAAAGTGGGATAATCATCATGGTCATCCTCACCATGTACTTTCATTAAACTGGTAACCATATCTCATGGAAATCATTGCTGTTCTATTATGTTATATTAAAATAATAATTATAACCAGCTAACAGGAGGGAATAGAAGGACATGGTCACATCACCTCAATTCTAAAACAAATAAGGCTAAAAAATCCTGAAAAGCTAATCAAACCAAGAGGGTGAAGTTAGCTCAGGCTACAGCGGATGAGGTTTCAAAAGGCAGCTGAGCTAATCTAATGCCCAGATGAGTCCACAACACCCTCTAGCTCATTATTAAATACAAATCTATAGAGCACATCACTGTATTCAGCCCTCAGAAGATAGGCCTTTATGGTGACTGTAAAATTCTCATTAGGCTACTGGGATTATCTCTTCCCTTTATCTTATTTGTTTGGCTCTATAAACGCTGAAGAAAAGACATGATGAATCAATGAGCGATTCAGATTTTGCCTTCAGTCTTTATCATCAGGCATTTATCTACTTTTTGTCTCTGGAGTTTTTTATCCTGCAGTAAATTTATTGTAGTGTCTTTGAGTGATTTTTTTTCCTTTTCCTCCCTTCCCCCAGTACTCTATTGATTTTCTCATTTTTACAAATAAGCATAGCAATAAATAAAATTACAAAAGCTCAGGACAGAATCATAGCTGAATAAATACACTCATCAAGAATAAAAAATTGTTGGCTAGACTGGGGAAATTGCAGCTCCCTCATGTATATTCTTTATTATGAAGTGAAAACACAATTAGTAAAGCAGAAGAATCTCAGAGTCTGGCTTTTATTTTCCATTTTGCTACTGATGCATTGTGGTCACAGGTGGTTTATTTTAAAGTAATTGGGCAACATTACCTGAGACGGGGGTGAAAGAGAGGTGTTTTAACTCCAGTAGCACCACTGCTTGACAAGGATGTCACTGCATTACCCTTCTGTCACCATCACAGCTCCATCCAAGATCAGTGTAATAAATAGCAATCGCTCAGGTTGGCTGAGAGATGTATAAATGGAATGTTGGCAAGCTGTTTTTTTAACTTCTTGGATTGAAAAGCCCAGTTATAAAGCACATACAAGAATGATGGATCAATACCCTTCTAAATACTCAACGTAATTCAGGATGCTAAATTCTCGTTCCAAAGTGTTACGGAATTATTTTGTGACGTTAAGCATTTGCAAGGTCATGGAATTCTACTTAGGTGTGGTGGCAGGAGTGTTTCACAGGGCAAGAGAAGATCCAGCTTAGTATTTTCTACTGTTAGGTTCCTGCTTTCTACAGATAGATTTATACTAGTGCAAATAGTCTCCTAATACATGAAAAAACAGGGCACCAAACATATAATAAATGTTTTCTGAAAGAAACTGATTCGATTTCACAGTCAGTTGAGGTGCAGCATGTTCTGAATAACCTTATACGCTTAAAAATCTTTCCAGATTTATCCTTTTGAAACAAACAAACAAAGGAAAACCCTGTCACGGTTTGAAGCTCAAGTGGAAATTAGGCACCACACAGCCACTGTCTTTCCCCTAACTCCGAAAACTAGTTATGAGGAATATTGTCAAGTAAAGTATCTAATACATCACCTGTTCTTTTTTGCATAAAGGGTTTCTATAAATAGGCTAAGAAAAAGTGATAGAAGAGAAAACTTGGGTCGGACCGGGTTCCCTCCGGGTGCCCGCGGCGTGTCTGGGCAGGGAATGGGCGGTTTTCCCGGGATGCTGAAGCCGAGCGGGAGCTCCGTGTTCAGCACCTCGGACAGAGCCGGGAACAGCGCGGGGGTGTCGGGGGACACCGGGGATGTGGGAACACAACCCTGAGCCGGGACCAGCCCAGCACTCACCAAAAACCTGCCACAAGGCACGCCACGACTCCCCCTTACGTGCCATCAGCCCTCCCCGTCCAAGCGTCCTCGCAAGGGGCACGGAGCGAGCTGGGGGAGAGGGAGAAGGATGGGCGATGATCGTGAGTTGCTCCTGCTCGGTCAGTGGTTCAGGCGGTGTCTTGCACAGCTGGTTTCAGCTGTGGCCTTGCTCAGAAAACACATTTTTCATTCCTGTCATGAGGCACATTTGAGAAGCTAAAATACTGAACAGCACAGGTGAAAAATGAACCACAGAGAGAAAGAAATGTCAGGGAGCAGAAAAAAACCTGAAGGAAAATATAAAATGCAAGTTAATATTTGCCTTTTTTTTTTTTTTCCTTCTCACTCTGACATAAACACCACAACAGAGTTTGTGTCTTTTTTTAGAGGGGGCAACAGTAGGGTATGGGAAGAAACCACAAGAGCTGGAGGTAAAGTACAGCAGTACTTCATGGCAAGATGGGATATGCTAAAAAAAAAAAAAAATCTGTAATCTCAGTGGAAAACAGGGTGGATTGTGGTTGAGAAATTAACTGTGTTGGACAGCAGAAATGGTAAATGAAAGCTCCATATGGATCAGGCTGACACTAAACTAAGCTGATATAAAGTCTGGCAAGTCGACGAAGGTAAAAAAACTTCCAGGATATATATATTAAAAAAAACCCAAACAAAAACAAAACCCTGAAGAAAAAAATAGCAGAAGAACTAGAAAACTTGGAGAATGTGGAAACTGTGGGGTTGTGGTGGTGATTTTAATCCCTGGCATAAGAAAGCAGTACAGGAGTTGCAGAAATGGAGGAAGAATTCATTTTGCATAAAAATTACCTGAAACCTAAACGTTGACAGAACTCCAAAGGAGATTAATATTGCAGAAGTCGCTCATGCAAAGCTGTGTGGGATGATGATAGAAACAACACTGTAAGTGACCTCATCCAGCATCAAAGAAGCTGCCTCTGGCACAGGAAATAAAGCAATTGCCTCTGAACACAGCCCTCATTTGTTCTCGATAAACCTTAACGAGATGAACAAAACAGGGGAACTCAATGGTATTTTCAAATAAGGATACCTACATTTCAGGAAAGTTGACAGACTTTATATTTAGTCCTATAAAAAACATATTTGACTAAAGTATGATGCATCTGGCAAGAAAACATTACTATTGCTACAGTAGTCACTTGGAGAGCCCAGAGAGCAAACATCACTATATTTTACAGTCCAAGCATAGTGAAATCTTACTTCTTAACAACTGTTCAATTGCCAAGGAAGAACTGAACATTATGTAAATAATTTATAAATTCTGTATTCTAATTCAGTGAGGTCTTTAATTTTGTTTGACAGACTTCTGTCTTTGAAAAGATTGCCTTGCCCAGTGTATGTTAAAGAAGCCCACATCAAGAATTTCCAGGTAGCTCCAATAAAGGACAGTGGCAAAAAGTTAAAAGCAAAAAAGGGCATTTAGAAGGTTAAAACAAAAAAAAAAAAAAAAGAAAAAGAAAATTGCCAGTAGAGAAGAAAGGCGATCCCTCCCAAATTTGATTAAAGCTTTCAGCAAAGACTATTCAGTACATATTCCACCTCCAAGGCAAAAATAAAGTTCTTCACTTCAATCAGTGAAAGAGGAGAAGTTGAAATAAATTTCATTAATTGGATGTATTTGAAAAGGTCATTCAAAAATCACCACAAAGTAGATGGCATCACTGGGACCTTATCCTGCCTTCCTGGAAAGCAAAGGTGTTCCTCAGCTGCCTTAGCCCTCAAAAAGAAAGATGTTGTGTCATTAAGGAGGGTCACAATCTGTAGTGACAGGTCAGAACATATTATAGCCAGAGATAAGTTTCAACCCCAGACTCTTTTTCTATAGGGGGTACCAAATTGTATTCAATACAGTGATAGCTCAGAATTGATAAAACACAGAGTCCCTTTCTATGAAAAAAACCCTTTCAAATCTGTGAGAGTAAAAGCTGCTCAATGATGTATGAATAATAAACACTCTGCTTCTCTGAATTACTACAAGAATCTTTTCTGATTTACTTGCACGTCTACCTGGGGAAAAACCCAGTGCACTGGGAGGAAGAGAAATCTTTCTAGCATACCCTTTGTGGTAGTGCAAAGGCATGCAAGTGCACAGCAGAATTGGGCCTTATCCTCCACATCAAGAAAAAAAATCACAGCAGAGGTACAACACTTGCATGCAATGTTTGGTCCAGTGTATACAATTCTGAACAAGAAACTAGTAAATCAGTAACTTCCATATAGGCTGCTCTCCACACTGCCAGGGGACCTGAACTTTTGTCCATTTTTTATTATGAGTCAGCTTGCAAGAAGAACACATGGATTGGGATTTTTTTAATCTCTATCTTCTCTCCTGGACACCCGTAAAAATAAAGCATCTCCTCTTGTGTTCTGTATTTGCTATTGCTTTAAATTATTTATTTCTTTAGGAATGTATAGTTTCTTATTTTCCTTTGTAAGAAGCCACATGGGCTATGTTCCCTACTAACTAGAGAACATACTACTAAAAATAGAAACAGCAGTTTTTCCTGCCAAGATGACTCCTTATGTGAGGATAGGACTGGGAGCTAAGTCAGAGCTTGTCGCCTCTGTGCCACTGCCTCCCTCGTAATCTTCATCAAATCCATTAATCTCCCTGGATTCCCAGTTTCCTTTTTTTTCCTTTTTTTTCTTTGAGCAAAGCTTTCTTGCCTCTGGGGGACATTGAGAAGACAAATTCAAATCTCTTTAAAATGCTGAGAGGTCTGCTCACCACTGGTTTCAGAAAAGAATCTCTGTGAGAGTACATTGGCTAGAATGGAAAGAGCAAAAATTGGTTTGGATCCCACATAAAGAATCTGAATTAAGTGGAGTGATGAAGGATGAACACCTCTGGTGGGACTGAGAAAGCTGCAGAAGGGAAATACCTGCTGAACTGACCCAGAAAGAGTTAAGTGTCTAATGGAAAAATCCCTATGGGTTTGAACTTAATGTGCAGTGACAATGAGGAAATCCATCTGGATGTAAAGCTGCAAGAAATACAAGGCATCAAGAAAGGAGGCATTCATGCTTTTTGTGAGTTAGGAGTTATTGTATCCAGTATTTGTCATGATACCTTAGATAACATATAATTGTTCTCCAAAGGGTTCTCCACAGAGCATGCATAATGAAGCAGGTTTCAGAAATGCAAGCTTTAGTGAGGAGAGGAGAGGGTGCCTCATGACAAACATGAATGTTCCTTGTGTTTCAAAAGGAGCCAGTTTCAGTAGCTGAAATACATTCTTCACATTGGTAGCAGGCATGTGAACAGCCCAGGTTTTATTTAAGATCAAGAAGATAATCAGAGCTCTCTTCCTGCATGCTTTTAAGGACAGGGTGCTGCTCCAAGACTTTCAGACAGCCATCCCCAGCAGCGTCAGCCATAGCTCCTCTCTAAAAGAGCTGGGACTTAACAACAGATGAGTCAAGAATCCATAATAAATTAATAAACCCAGTACAGAGTCAGGTCAAGAACAGCAAAGGCAAGGAGGAAGAATTAAAGGGATTTCACTTTACTTACAAACCTTTTTAGGGCAGTTGATTCCGTGTCTCTCTGGTTTTGGGGACAAAAAGGACCATTCTGGGAAGAAGTTTTTTACAGAGAGAGTGATCAGGCATTGGAATGGGCTGTCCAGGGAGAGGTTGGATCAAGGGTTGGACTTGATGACCTTGGAGGTCTTTTCCAACCTGGTTGATTCTATGATTCCTTCTCTGCCTACTTCCAGAATGCACCTGTTTCCACGAAAGGAGATGGGAGCCATCCCAGACCCAGGAAAACACATTATTGTAGGACTGAAAATAAAAAGGATAAACCAGCCCAATTACATGAAATCAGGAAAGTTCAAATGACATTGTAGGAAACGAAAAATACTATATCTAACTGATATTCATGCCAGGGTAATGAACTGACTAGGAGGTAAGCTCATGAGACAGTGCTGCTGGACACACCAGAGAACTTTGGCAAATCATTTAGTCAGCATTGTCCTCATCTGTCTAAGGGATATAATTTTCTAGTGTTTCAAAGACACAGCGAACTACTTGACTTAAATTTTGATGCTTGACATGCTCTGAAACTCTATAATGTGTTTATTACCATAACCTATAATCAGGTATTTTATTAAAGGTGTTCTTTAAAGAGTGCAAGTTTAGAGGTTGGAATTAACAAGTAAATAAAGTAGAAAAGCAAAGTCAAGATCACAATGAGCAACACACACTGATTTATTCCTTGAGGCTGCTCATGTTTGAAACACCCCCTCTCAGAGCTGCTCGGTACTTTCTGCAGAACACGACAGCGTCCGCTGTGATTGACACTCAGCCATTACACAGTGCAGTTTTGTCAGCAGGAACTCAAGGAAAAAGTGAAGCTGAACACCTTTGGATAAGTGTGCACTCCTGAAAATGGCCATAATTTACTCAAGCCTCTTCCATTGATGCTGATAGGAGTAACATTTTAAGATAAGCCAGTAGAAAAAAACTGTAATTTTCTGGTTTCATAAAAAATCCTTGTTTCTTTCCCTACTGCTTTTGTGGGAAGAGGAAGCCCCAGGCATCTGACTGCAAGCTCTCAGACACCCAGTGACTCTGACCTACAGAGCATAATACAGAGCAATCACACCTCCATGGGGTAGCTATTCAGAGACATTCAAGCCTATACAGGTGAACTGGGTTCCTTGCTTTTTGGGGTTGGGTTTTTTTCTCTCTCTTTTTTTTTTTCTTTTCTTTTCTTTCTTTACATCTCTGAATTCCTCAGTCTGGGCTAGATTTTCCTTTCTCTTTTTTCTTTATTTCATTTTTATTATTTCACCTCTTTGCCCCCCCACCCCCACCCCCCCTAAAGGTACATCAATCACCACTACCAGTCCAAGCTGGGAAAGGAAGGCTACTTCAAGGTCACTGTGTAAAAAGCCCTAATGCTTTTCAGTGAAAGGGAAGGGAACAGAGGCCATAAGTGGCTTCCTGTTTCTGTTCACTGTTTAGGGAAACTCCTGAGGAAGGAAGGAGAAAGTATGCATGCAGGGAAGGCGGTATGGCCAGAGGAAGGGGGAAGAGCCATACAAAAAAGGACAGTCCTTAAAGACAATATCCCACACAGGGAAAAAACTTACTGGAATGCAAATAGATGAGTGTGAGTTGGAGAGAGATGAAGGAGACAGATGCAATTCTCCAGAGACAAGCAGTTCCCTTGAGGCCAATTGCCCGTGAAAGGGGCTGGCCATGGTTGACAAGGACAGATACCACAGAAGGGAAGTGAGGGAACTGCTACAATAAATCCAGCATGTGTTCCTTCCTGGATTTCCTCCACGCTGCCAGAGGAGCAGGCTGCATGTAGAAGCAGCTGTGCTTCTGCTCAGCCCTGACATGATCTCCTGAGCACTTCTGCTTGTGCCATGCAGGTGGGCACACGAGGGGGAAAAGGAGGTTACACCAAGGAGAAAACTTCGTAACCAGCTTCCTCTTCTTCATCTGCTTTCCTCAAGGCTGGTGTATTAGTGGTGTGCAAATGAAATGCTGACACCAAAGGGGCAAAGGCAGCAGAGGAGAAGGGGCTGCCTTCAGCCACGAGGTCCATCTCCTGCCAGAGGCTGGAAAACCAAGCCCCCAGCCCCAAAACTGTTCCTGCCACCCAGCCCTCTGCCCAGCAATTCCTGCCATCAGCTTTGGGTTTACATGCACAATTTATATTCCATATTTAAAATAAAGCTATGCTAAACACACTTCAGTGTTGTTTTACAAGTGAGGAAGTATCACATTCAGCCTTCACTGAAGGCTGGATTAAGATGCGCATACACAAGGGTAAAGCTAGGTTACTACACACTATTTCTTGTTAGCAGGATATTTTGTAACACTCTTTTCCCTGGGTTTAGGGTTTTATGTTTTCTTTGACTATGTGGGCACAGGAGAGGCAAGGGAAGTGTCATATTTTTTATTTTTATATTGTTTACAAACTGCAGACTTGCAATAGAGCCTTTATATATCATCTTTCAAAACACATTTTGAGTACTGTGGCTGTTGAAATATTAGTTTTCAATACCTATTCAACTACAGTCACTTACAATGACACTATTGTTCTAGGTACCCTACTAGCACAGAATAAAAGGCAATCTCTGTCTCCAAGAATTTATATTCTACAGATTACACATAACATTTAGGCAAATCTTTTCAAATGGATATTCTTATTTTATTGCTGGAAAATTTAGATATAAATCTTTTTTCACCAAGTGAGATTCCTATACAGGAATTCCTCACAGTGCCATTAAGAGGAAACTGTTAAAAGAATATACTGAATTTTTTTTTAAATGTAAATATTCGTGCAGAGCCATACAAAACACAGATTGTTTTTGTCACAGAGAGAAACAATGCAAGCGATTAATAACGTGGACATTATTGAACTTTCATTTCCTCTTGAGCACGGTGATGTTTGCCTTCTGATTCTAAAGTATTCCTACATTGTGCTCCAGCAACAAGCCTCATCTTTAATTATCACTTCCCTCACAAAGCCAGAGAGGTAAAACGTCTCCGAGTCAAACAATGCCCGCCAACTGCCCTATTGCACCGCATTTCAGGGAGTCTGCGGAGAGATTGCAACACAACAAGAGAGCTAAAAAAAGCCAACCCTGGAACCTGAGATAAGGAAGCACTGAGAAAAACAGCAACCACAAGTTCTCATGGGATGAGGCTTGGCTGACGCTGGAGCAAGAAACACATGAAAGAAACAAGTGAACCACACCCATGAAGTGACAGCTCCGGCTCAGTGATAAAGACCCAGATAGGCTCTTGCAAGCTGGGTCTGTGCCTTGGCTATTAATACCATTCAAATAGGAAAACCTCCTAATATATAAACAAGGATTCTGGAGTCAAACGGTTGGTGATTATCTGCTTAATCCTCTGTATAGATTTAAAAAAAAAATGGCATACTGAGCATGTTCTGTAAAAAGGGTTTTAACAGTGATAAAACCAGTTTCTGACTAAAGGCTCGTAGGCATATTAGTGCAAGACTGTGGACACTTAAAGATGTCTAAAATGTTCACTTTTAGCATCTCTGCCCTATCAGTATTATTGGCAGTAAGACAAAAAGTTTGGGATAAACGATGAATTCTGATTCAACCTGGAACCAGAGCCAGGTTAGTTCTCTCAGCTTCTGTGGGTTTTTTTCCACTGTAACTGTGCTCCTTTAGAACTTCTCTGCATTGCCCCCTGGAAATTAAGCCCTTCCCTAGTGTTTTTCTTAGAGGTCTGCAAAAATAAGTGAAATAATACAATTCAACACATCTCTAATCTCTGCTATTGCTCTAACTCGTGCACTAGGGTTCTACAGACAACCAGAGAACAAATCAAATTCTCATTTCAGGCTGATTTCCTTTACCATTTCAACGTCACCAAATATATGGATTAAACACTCCCACCTCACTTTACCCCACCAAGTCCTGTAAACACAACTGTGCAGGGCTGCTCCTCAGGCCATACACACCTCCCATGGCTTTAAGGACTAAATGATTCCATTTAAATGAAGTTGTTGCTTTCAGGGAGTTTTTATGCCTCGAAAGATTCCTGTAGGCCCACGTTGGTCTGTTGATGTCTAGTGAAGTTGAAAGGAAGATGAACTTTGTTGGAGAGGTCTTAACAGGCTCTTCAGTGATGAAAGGAGCTGACTTGGATGAGACATTTGAAGGGATGGGTCACACACTAATGACTGTACACAGTGCACACCCACTCTTTCATCTCTCCAGAGACAGGTGTTGACACCCTTGGTGCTGCTCTGTTCCTACACGCTCTCTTCTGCCTGAACCACCTGACCATCCACACATGAACCTCTCAGTCACACACTTCTGTTTTGAACTTGTGTTAGGTATCTGTGATAAGTCTGATTTGCACTTTAGCTTCGTGTTCTAGCTCACAGTCATAAGAGAGTGGGAGTCTAAGAAAAAAAATCAAATATTATTTAAAAAAAAAAAAAATCTGTTTAGAGCTCTAGGCACTGAGGCTTACTGTATGCCTAAGCAAATTTTTCTTTGGATAGGGTGAGGTAAGATGCTGCCCCTGCCTCCAGAAGAACTCAACCCAGGAGTTATAGATTTTGGAGGTTTACCTCTAAGAGCCCCATCTGTCTCCTGGATCATGCAGTAAAATTAGAGCATTCACTATGTTATGGGGTGAAACAAAATAAACAAACCAGAATTTGAGAAGTCCTTCCAGTACAGGGAAAAAAAATAATAAAAAAAAAAAGGAAAATTGCAAGATGGACAAAATTGTAATGATGACATGATTTCATATGTAGATTAATGCCTTCTAAACAGGACAGGATTGAAAGTCAATACTTCAGTTTATTGATTTTGGCAATGATCTGGATTTCTTACATCTTTCAGCAGCATGAATGAAACACTCTGTAGGAAGCTACTGATGAAAAACAGGCTTTCTGTTTGTAATTTGAAAACTATTAAAAATAATTTAAGCAAATTGAAATGAAGGCAATGGTGTAATGCTCTACTCGCTATGCATCAAGGCAAAGTCTCAGGCTTAGAAACTAAAGAAAACCATGGACCACAAATACTATTTACAAAAAATCTGGTTTTAAGAAAGGTAAGGCAAAGATAGAAATGTGACTTCCAGCAATCACACCTTTAAAATTAAAACTGTAAAGAACAGTACTGTGTTTTCTTTCACTTTGTGCCATATACAAAAGTTTCAAATGTTTGCTCTGTAAAGATCCCGACTAGCAAAAATAAGCTACTTTTACAAGTACATGTGATGTAGCTTAAAAATTAATTAGTTTAATTCTGCACTGTGTGTTGTATGTATGGCTCAACAATGGTATTTTTCTCATGCAATGTCTGATATTAATTCTAATCTCAGACTGCTCTCTACTGGTAATAAATTATGTTAAAACTCATTAAATATCTGCAATCCCAGAGGCATCAAAAGAACTGCAGTTGGCATGTATTCTGTCTTCAAACTGGCACAGGAGTGAGGGTCTTGAGAAGGCAACATGAGTTTGAAATAAAGAGTAAAATGTAACTGCTTAAGACAAAAGCTTTGTATTGACCCATCACAGCCCTGTTCCTGCTTAGGACACTGAATTTGGGACCAAAACATCATCACAGATTATTTGGTAGGAGGTTGGTCTTTTGAACATAAATTATTCTTGCTGCACTCATGCAGGAGGGGACTTCCAAGAACAAAGCATTCAGGCAGCAAGAGGAAAAGAAGGACAATTTGGTCCTTGTGCTACTTCAGCCTTTCTTGAGTACCAGAGATGCTTTTGTGATAACTTTGTTACAACTAGTAGGTGCAAAATAATTCATCTATGTCTTCTTACAGTTTCCTACCTTAACAAATCGTTCCATGACACTGGAAAGCACCAATCTAAACCTGTAATGTAGGCTAAGCACCCCATACTATAGCCCTGGCATTTCTCTTTTCCCTATGGCATAGATGTAGTACATTTGATAGTCACAGAAAAATACACTGTTCAAAGTCTGATCTTGCTCCTTGAAGGTAGCTGTGAAACTTCTCTTAAGATCACCAGGAGGTTTGTACATTCCCTGAGCCTCAGGGAGAGAAAGCTGGACACTGTGTTTTGGGTTTTTTTTTCTTTACAAGCAGTCAGACCTCAGGCCCTGCTGAGGTCCCAGCTTTGAACTCACCAGTTCCTGAGGCACAACTTCTTGACACAAACCAGGCACAAATACCAGCTGATCCTGTTCTCATTTTCTCAGACCAATGTCTGAGGAAAAAAAGAGCCCAAAACAAACCAAACCCCAATTACTTTTCTGAGACAAATTAAAGCCCTTTACCTTTGTCTCTCCTTCCCACTTACTTCAGAGTTTGACCATATCTTCTTGTTATTCTTTCAAATATCTTTTTCTTTCCTGACACAGATTTACATGAGAAGGGAAAGAAGTTAAACTCAGGGATTATTCACTCTGTTCAGTGCAGCATGTGAGTGTTGGCCTGGACATCTCTGTTGTTCCTCTTTGTGTCCTGTGTCACCTGTTGCTCTTTTTTTTTTTTTTTCTTTTCCCACATGTTCTTCAATAACTGCCCAAACTTAATTTTACTCTTGATAGAGTCACAATTTACCTTCTGTATTTTGGTTCCACCTACCCCCCCCAGTCCCAAAACTCTTGCTAAGATGGTTAGTTAACCAGTTTTAACACTGGTTAAAGATTCAGTGTCTGAATCTACTGCAGTCATTAAGATAACCCAAAATCTAGGGTAGGAAAAAAAAATAAAAAAAAGAAGGAAAGAAAACGCAGAGGAAGCAGGTCACAAAACAAAGTCCCAGACAAGCTGGGTTATAATAGAAGTACTGGCTGATCTGTTGCTTCCCTCTGTGTCAAATTAATCAAGTGTTATAATTGTTTGCAAACATATGGATCACATGAAAAAAAAATGAAAACTCATGTAGGTTTGGAGAGTTCAAAAGCATCTCTCCTAATGGGATCTCCCTTCCACTGAATTGAACTGGATTCAATGTGTTTCATAGTCTAGCAAAAATTTTATTGAACAAAATCTGAGTTGCTTCAAGACTCTAGAATAATTTAGACAGTGTTTGGGACCATTACTCCACAATGGTCTCTTCTTTGTGTTCAGGAGCTCAAAATCAAGGCAAGATCTTACTACAGACCTGAACTGTACTTCCTAAAAGGGAAATCAAAAAATCATAGAAAGGCTTGGGTTGGAAGGGACCTTAAAGACCAGCTAGTTCCAATCCCCCTGCCATGGACACCTTCCACTAGACCAGTTTGCTCACAACTCCATCCAGCCTGGACTTGAACACTTCCAGGGATGAGACATCCACAGCTTCCCTGGGCAACCTGTGCCAGGGCCTCATCACCCTCACAGTAAAGTATTTTTTCCTAATACACAATTTAACCTACTCTCTGTCAGCTTTCAGCAATTCCCACTTGTCCTGTCACTACACACTCTTGTAAAAAGTCTCTCACCCTGCTGAAGCAGCCTGTCCCAAAACCATCCCTCTAATGCCACTGTGAGAAATTGGTGATTTTTATTCCAAATATGATAGAAAATGCAACATTATATACTGAGCAGTTCAGGAAACATGGCAGTGCAGAATATGCAGCTCAGCACTGAGTTACACAGCAACCCATCACAATTTCAATAGAAAAGGATGCACAGATGAAAAGATTAAATAACTGAAAAAAACTCACACACACACAAAAAAACCCCACAAAACCAAAAAAAAAACCCTTAAAACAAACCCTAACTTCCTCCACCCCCCAAAACAGGCATTGTTCCAACCATCAGCCAAACAACTCAGGTTGGAGAACTTACTGCCCAATTATTATGTGACCAGATATTGGACAGAGTTGACAAATATTTCCTCCGCTTTCCTTTGCTTCAGAGTTGGCACTGCTGTTCTGCCTTTTGGAAGAACTGGAGCTCTTGCCAGACTGCTTGGCACTGCTCTAATTGACAATTTTAGGGCAGTAAATTAGAAGGGTTTTTCATGTTGTTTTACTTCTAATTTTAATCAGACATAGAGCCACTTGGCACACCAAGCCACACACTCTTCCGTGCAAGTTCACAGTGCCTCATAAAAATACCCTCATTGAAATGTAACTTAAGTTTAAGAGAGTCACACAAAAGCAATGTGCTGACTAAATGCGCTGGTACAGTGCATTGAGAGACTGTGAATTCCAATTTCAGCCATGCCAGTCATTTGGCATTAAAATATGCACCAGCTGTGAGTGTTTGGATCTCGATAAGTCAGAGTGTGCTGGAAAGCTGACAAGATACTGCTGTGAAAATGTTTCCAGCCCCTAATCTCTGCTGTCTCCTCTTTTTCATATTTTGCTACCCGTGTTGGTGTATAATGTAGGGAGAAATAAATGCAAAATCCCAGGAAGATGTGCATGGGGTGACACCAAGTATTTATAGAATTTGTAAGAGAGTGCTGCCACTCACACAGCTCTGGACTCTTCTTTGATGAGTTGTCTCTGGTCAACCTGTCTAAATTGCTAATTTATTTTCCTTACATGAGGAAGAGCTCTGTATTAATAAAACTGGGAGATGTAACATTGCTGGGACAGGGAGGAATAGTGGGAGTGAAATCCACAGAGAACCCTTCAAACTGGGACACTGACTGCTGTCAAAGAAGCTGAAAAATGAGTCTCGACAAGGAGGTATTTTTGGACTGATTTATCAGTAGAGCATATCATTCTGTAAACTCCGATTTGAGCAAATATTTCTTCCCCTTCCCTCTATTATTTATTCATATCCACATTAAATCTCATACACAAACTGCCAGATTCTAACCTGCTGAGGAGGGCAAAGCAGTATGCTTCCCATCTGTTCTGCTTAGCCTACAAGATGCTCTGGATCTTATCCTGCCTTTCTAGAAGGAAAATCTTCCCCCCCACACACACCTTGTTGCAACCCTCTTCCCAGGCACAAAATAGGGGTGAGTAAGGGTGGGGAAGGCTGAAACTTCCCTTCAGAGTCCTTTCTGTAGCAGAAAGCTGAAGGAGGACGGGCTGAAAGCAACAAACCACTGGCTGGTTTGCAGCAGTTCGGCTGCTCTGAGGTTGAGCTCCGTGCTCTATAAGGGGTAATGTTCTAATAATGTAAAGTCCTCATAAACCCTCTAGCCTGGGAAAAATTTCATCCATTAAAGCAAGGCAGGGAAGTATCAGAATCATGCATTTATCTAAAGGTGCAACCACACTCTCTCTCCAGAGCCATCCCCTGTTACTGCCGTGGATGCAGCTTCAGCTATGGAACAGCCCTCACCCTACACACACACACACTCACAGTATTTAATATCTATTAATGTTTTATCAAAATCATGAGTAAGTAGAAGGAGGATACTAATTACAGAACCTGGTATTAAAGAGGAGCTACTGCACTAGATCCTTTTTCCCCAAACGAGAATAATATAATTAAGGTATGTGCAGAAAAAAAACTGGTGAGCTAGCCAAAGCAGTGATTTATAATCAAAACACCATTCCACTAATACAAAGGTCACCTCACCTAAAACTGAGCAAAACTGAAGAGAAGTCATTAATAAATCAAATTCAGAAGTGGGTTTTTTCCCTCCTTTTCATAGAAATAAAAAAAAAAAATAAAACAACATACATGCCCTCCAGCCAATGCCTGAAAGCAAAAAAGCAATCAGGTGCAACGGTTACATCCAGAAGAGTTTCCCCGTTTCAAGTCAAGCTCACTGCAGGGAAAACAGAGCAAACTAATTATGATGTAAATCCACAATGAATGATGCAGAAATAGTATGCAATGTAAACGATAATTTTGAAATTCCCAGTTTATATCAGCACAGATCTGTTTTATACACTCCAGAAGTGTAACTCAGAAAAGATATTTTTGTACTAATGAGAGACTCCTACTTTTTAATCAAAGAATAAATTAAAGCATTTTCAAAAGCATGCCAGCCTCATTAATTAGTTCCATTAAAATGTAAGAGATGAGTACATACATTTGCCTCATTTTGCACTTGCATCTCTTTACCTTAAATATCTTATCATGTATTATTACGGGCTTGGCTGGAAATAATATTATTATTAATATTCCTTGATACCTTTCATTAGAAGACCCTGCATTCAGTTGTTTACAATTTATCTCAATTATAACTATCTGGGCTGAAGTTTTCACAGCGGGCATTTTAGAGAATTTCAGCCAAAGCACTTCTGCATTTTCCAATGACGAAAAAAGGGGAAATAAAGTATTTAATCTGTGTAAAAAAATTCCAGCTATTGCTTCTTGAACATTAAAAAGCCCCAAATGGGTCCATTCAAAAAAAAACACATTTTTGAAAAGGTTTGAAATCTGAGACAAGGCTGCTTTATGCTGTCCCTATGAAAATCCACTGGCATTCAGGGAGTTTTAATCCATTCTTTTTTTTCCATAAACCAATTTATTAATCAAAGGATGGCTAAGTCTTTAATCTTCATTCCCTGATTGCACCAAGCTAAAAGTGAGAAAGAACCAGGATGGGGACTCTGCTGATTGCCCACCCAGGTCTAGTGACTTCCCTCATTCACCTGGTCAGAAGCTCCATTCGCTCGTGACAAAGCTCATATTTCCTCCCAACATCTCCCCGTTCAGAGGGTGATAAAATACCACCTGGGCAGCTTCTCTTAGCTGAAGTTAGGGAGATCTCTGGGTTTAGGTATTTCAGCACTCTCAATCACCTGATAGATCCAGCAGGCATTAGAACAATGCCTCAGGACAGAATTGCTTTATATTCAATTCTCTTTCAAAAGGTAGAAAAACACCCAAATCAAATACCCACATACCATTTCCTGAAATGTCTTTGGATGGCCGCACTTATCACTCAGGAGTGAGGAAATGCTAAATTTAAGCTTGTTTCTGCAACCATAAGTCATTCCTCTTTTTCTAAGAATTATCCTAGTCTTTCTATTTTCCCCACAGGGCCAATTTCATCCAATGCACAGCAGGAACCACGTTCACTAAATGAGCAACGATTCAATAATTTCTCCTTCTGTCACTGTTCATTACTGGTCTAGAGCCTTTCTTTTTGCATACTATTTAGACCAAGTTCCAAACCCAGCATTATTTCTGTGCTTGCCAGTGCAGTATCAGACCATTTCCAACACACTAATTGACTTACTTTCGCAATTTTCCTGTGAGGTAAGGGGGTTTATTATTCTCATTTAGAAATGGCAAATTGAGTCCTTTTGTGCGTGGAATAAGTCGAAGGAGGAGTTCCAAAGTAAAAGCCAAGTGCATACAGGGGGAGGAAAAGCTCGATATGTTTAACTACTGACTTCACTCACCAATTGAGTGCACTCACTGCATTTCTACACACAACTGATTGAACCTGCCAAGGTGTGGGCCCATTGCTGCAAGCACAAGATGCCAATAACACTTGTGCACCAAGGTGAAGAGTCTGGTTTGCAGAGCTCTACCAAATTGTAAGGGCTCATCTCACTGGTAGCAAGGAAATGTAGTGATGTTACTAAGGGGCAGAAAACAGATCATCTACAGCCTGGGAGACAGCAGCTGCCAGAGAACAGCAACCTGCACACCAACCCTCAGCTGAACTGCCAATCAAATGGGCACCAGCGTGGTTTGGTCACAGTGCTCAGTAGCTTGCTCTAGTTCTAGGCACATATTCTAGTTAAGGTCACTTTGAAGGCAGCCCTGGCTGCTTAGGACAAGCCTTGCTGCAGCTCCAGAGCCACAGTGGGTGCTGCAGGCAGGGCTGGAACAGCTGTGGCTTTCACATGAGAGGCAATTCCATTAAACAGCTGTGAACGGAGCAAGAATTTACTTTACTGGGACTTTATTCTCTGTGATTTTATCTACTTATCCTTACAGAATAAAGCAATTTGAGTGTGATTTTATTGTCTCATCGGTCAGGCTAACAGGTATCCCAGCTGTAAGAGTTACCACTAGACGCACGTTTCCTCTGAAGAAACTACTTCAGACTTTTTTGGCTCTCTATCAAACAAAAGGGACTCTTTAGAGAGGAAGAATCAGCAAACTCATGCTTGTTTATTACAGTATTAGCACTAGACATTAATTTATAGGAGTGGCAAACCCAGCCCACTGTCACTGCAAATGTAGAAAGCACACAAAAATAGAATTTCTCTGAGCGAGCCTACAAAACACGCTCCTTGTGATACTAAGCCCTATTCTGTGTGGGCTGACAGTACCACCACATTCACTGCATTCTGACAGCTGAGTTAAGAAGTGTAACGCTATGATATAGAGGTGTCAAGATTGCTGAAATTAATACTGGGATGTGCAGTGTTTAGCTTGTTGACTCAGCTGACTTAGGTGTGTTTGAGAAGCAGTGTCATATGACAGTAGAGGCACGGCAATTTAGCATAAAGCAAAGCTATTTGTTGTTGGAAAGATTTCTGATGCTTTCTTAGAAAATGCATATTTTATACTAGACTTTCAGCTGAAGATATCAGTTTCCTGCACAGGCACATGTCTGTTATTACAGATGGGGAAAATGCAGAGGAGATGGAGCTACTCAGAAGGAGGGAGGCCAAGGGAATGATTTAGGATTCTGAATTAGGATGCTTTACTTTCATTCCCCTGCTCTAAACAAGAGACACTAAGCCTTGGAAGGTAAAGGTTTTTTGCTGTTGCAGTAAGTGGTATCCTCTCTGAACTCACTTGTGTCACTGAGCTGAACAACAAGATGAGTCAGAATCAGGCTGTGATGCTGGGGAGAGGTTCCAGAACCCCCTTTATTAAGAGCCCATATGTCTACTGCCTGTCCAGGGGAGAGGCTGCTAAACACCATCGAGGACATGGTTTCAAGTTGAGCAGTTCCAGCACCATCCAGCAGACATAACAGTAGCTCTCTGACAGATGCTATCAAGTCCCTTGCAGTGGTTTACATATTCTTCAGCTCTTTTCAAGTACCAAGGTCCTTTCACTCTTAATCTTTATAATTAGGAAAGAGAGAAAATACTCTATAAATTAATTTAGTTTGATGTGGGAGATTACTAGGGTATCTTGAAGTCAGTAAACACCCTCGAGTAACAAATCTGTTGTTCTGAACCACATAAAGACAAAATTGTCTTCTACTGAAATTGCTCCAGTGTAAGAGAGTCAAAATTTAGATCTATAATTTCATATTATTCTTTTTGAGGAGAGAGGGAAATCTCTTGTCTTACCCAGAGAACTGCTACGTGCTTTGCATTTGCTGTGCCTCAGGGACCTTGAGTTCAGCCCAAATCTTGGGAGGTGAACAGAAAACCTCAGACATCCATGACAATGAGCATACTGAGCTACTGACGTGGATACCAAGCCTCCCTGCACAAACAGTGTCGTCTTCACATCCAAGAACCCTAAATTCTTACTGACTCAGCCTTGGGGTAGGCTACATTTTAACAGCACTACCACTGCTGGCCCCACTGCAACAAACTCCAGTGTTTCCTCACAGAATTCTGACCACAGCTGTGTGGATGACAGACTTCCATAGAAATCTCTGAATCCCTAGAAATTCTGGAATACGCTGGTGTGGGGTGAATCACCTCAGGTTGAGCAAGACACCGAGTGCTAATCTCTCATAGTCTAGGTATGTGCTCTGACCACTGGTTGTTGTGCAAGGCCTTTTCCTCAGAATGTCTCCTTCTGCGTGTATTTTCAAACACGGGAAGTGGGGAAACAACCTGTTGTCAGACTTTGCCACTACCCTCTGGTCTGTGGACAGCTCACCCAGAACCAAATTTTTTATTATTTCTTTTGTCTCATTGGTTTAAAAATACTTCAGTGGACTACTGGTTACAGCAAAAAGGAAAATTACCGAAACGACTCAAACCTCCCTGGCAGCCCCATGTGTAAGCTCATCATGACGTGCATACAGATATTTACCTTCCAGGCTCTGCAACAGTCACTTTATGGTTTTAAGCGCATATCTCCTACAGACAAAGAAATCCGAGGTCGTCATTTATTACATTCACGTTACCTGAACATCTTGCATTTTAGTAAAGTTTCTATGCACAAGCAATATTAACATCTGTTTCAAGGATCTCTGCTGGAATTGTAGCTTCACACAGCCAAATTGCCTATGCTTCCACTGAGGAAATGGCTATTTATTTTATGCAGCCATCTGGGCTCTAAATAGTATGTTTTGTCATTCACGGCCTTGTTTTCCAGAGTTTCTTATATGAAATTTGATTCCTTCATAACTTATTTCTTCCGCAAATGGCATTTTTTTAGTAATCAAACTTGTGAATGAATGTTTCATTAGAGACTTACAACATCAGTGTCAATTCATAAATATTTTGGATTGAGAGCCAAACCCTAATTGCAACAGCTTTGATGGTCTACATTTTTTTTTCCCTGTGGAATCACATGTAAATATAGTCTTTACAAACCCATCTCCCAGTTAGATGAAAGACATATGTTGTTGCTGAATTTAATACTTCAGGATGATATTGGTCAAGTTGTTTGCATAGTTTGAACACAGACCCTTGCAGCTCAGGCCTCATCTCTTTAAACAAAGGGGCTAATGTTAATGACTAAAGGCAGAAATAAATATTCACAAACCTTTACCTACAACCTATTTTTGCTTGGACTGTGAAAAAAATACAAATACTTCTTTTTCTCCTCATGTCATACCTTCTGTCCCCTTAATAGATTTTAGTGCCAAGTCATAATCCAGAAGGGACTAGGTGTCTTGGAAGGCTGCTTGGGGAAATGAATCAGATGAGAACAGCTGACTTTCCCAATCCCAGTTTGCTGTAGTCACAAACTGGTTTGTGGTACATCCTAGAGCTCACTAATGGACACAAGGGAAACAGGAATAGGACTCCAAGTACCCCCAGATCTGCTTGCTGTTCTCTAGATACACAACCAACTCTCTCCTTTCAGCCATGAGAGAGCTCTCTGTAACACAGACCAAACACACCCTCTTTCCACACAAGCAAACCAAGAGATCTCCCAGAAATCTACCCTGCTCAAAAGCCACCCCCACAGCAATCCATCCCCTGTACTCCTGGTACATCTCTTCCCTGGACATATCTTTCTGTGAGAGGAGGGAATTCTCTCCCTCTTCCCACCAAGGGTTAATTTCCTTCACACTGTGACTTGCTCTGCCAAGGAGGCCACATCCCTCTCTGTGAAAGGGATGAAGCAAGTAACAAGCTACACCACAAATAATAAAGGCATCATAGGGAAGCACATGGCAAAGCCAGGCAATATAACCACAGTTTACTTTCCTCCTCCCAGCTAATCACTGAGCAGAAGAACCAGCCCTGTCCTCTCTCCTCTTCATCACCCATGCTACAGCCACTCCTACAGGTACTAAACATAGGTTTCAAACCATAGGAGATGGAGAAAAACATATTCCTATCAACTCCCTAGGGCAATTCCTTTTGCTGCTTTTATCTACCTTGGCCATTGGTAAGGAAATTTCCCAGTGTGACCATCCACACTGGTCACACTCATGCCATCTGAGCTGGGGATGAAGGCCCTTCACACAGCAGCTCCAGTGACCCAACAGGTCCCCACTTGGCTCCCTGCACACCCCACACCCACAGTCACACCAGGTTTCCTCACCTGCTCAACCCCAGGTTTCCCAAAGCAGTCTCGGATATCTTGTTCCATGAAGCAGCGTAACTCACGGTGCAGTAACAAAAAAACAGCTCACACTGAGATACCTGCACTAAATGTATCCCCCAACGTCATCACCTTATGTTACAGTCTTACCTTGCCACTCCTGCACAGTCCATGCAGTTTCTGCCCTCCTATCTTGTTCTTCACCTTCTTTTCACTGAGGTGCAGTGGCCTAATCAACAGGTTCATCATCTTCACCTGGATCAGATGAGGCTGCTGGCAAACATTTCCAGGCAGCAGCAATCTCAATCTCTTCCTCCAAGCTATTTTTTAAAACCTCTTCTTCCAAGAATACTTTTACATAACCAACATACCTTCAAAGACAAGGAGGAGCCCATCACAAACCCAAAGAAATCTACTAATAGTAGGTTTGCCTACACTGCTGTCAACAGGTCCATAGCATTTGTAAGGAGACAATCAAACCTGAAAGGAGACAAAACCCTTTTCAGCTGGTTGTCTGAATGAATAAAGAAATAATTACTCTTTCCTCTGAGGCTAAATTCAGGCAGATTGGCAGAATTCTCCCCTTGCTCAACAGAAGTAAGTATGAATAAAACAGGTCTGAGCAGCTTTGCCACTTCAGGAGCCTCGGCTATAGAGGAAGCTCTACCTCTTCCCTTTAGCCTGTGACATAAAGCACTGGCCTCTGAAGTGCCTGAGCACTTTCATTTCACTGGGGTCATGAGCTCAGGAAGGTGACAGCTGGGAGGAGGCTAATCTTTGGTGATCATCTAGTTCACACCCTGGAAGACAAATTGTCAGTCAGGTGTGGTGTGAAAGGCACTGGTGGGAGGGATGTGTGACCCTTGCCAGAATGTGACCTGGCTCAGACACGTGGCCTTCCCAGTGATTGGGAACCATAAGCAAATTCTCCTTAAAAGAAAGAAGTGGAGAAGAAAATGGTGAGGTTCTGCAGCTGACTGCATATGCCACTTCAGGCCAGGACTAGAGAACACCTTCCCTACCCCGTAACGATGAGTAAACCCCAATTTCACTGCAGATTACAGTGGCTTACTAAAGCAGTCTGACTACATGATGCACTAATTATGATCTACCCATCTTGTTCATAGGAGTCATTAAGTTGCTGTATCTGTAACAGGCTTAATAACAAGGTGAAGAGAGAATGGGGAAGAAAAAATCATTTACCTGTCTCATTGGTCATTATTTCCTATACTACTGGGGTGTCTGTGTGGGGAGAACTAAGCAGGGGAGAGAGAATTAAAGCACAGAAGGTTATACTTAAATAAGGGAGAGTGAGGTCTGTCCTTGTACTACACCAAAGCATTGGTCTCATAAGTGGGGTGTGTGCACTCAAAGGGGTACACAAGGCAATCCACTGGAATGGATTAAAAATTAAAATTAAAAGGAAAAGGAAAAAAACCTCTAGTGTTTATTCCATATTTATCTCATCCTTTTTTAATTCTGTGTGTGTGTTTTACAAGATACATAATACAGTAGTGAGGGTACATGCTCAAAAATATTTTACTGATAGGGGCACATGATCAAGAAGTTTGGAAACCCAAAGGACTGGTTTTGCAGGTAGCACCAGAACAGCTCTAAAACCAGAAGTAGTGCTGAAACAGCAGAACAGCTAGAGCAGGTAAATGCCAAAAGTAGCTATAGTACTCACTAGTCCTAGTGCTAGGACCAGAACATCCTGCCCTGAGCATCAGATCAGAAGGAAATCACAGTACTAAGTGAACAGTTCTCTGGATGGTAAAGTTAGAATCATAAACCAAGGAAAATTCAGTTATTTGTTACATCTCTTGCTGCTCCTCCAAATAATTGCATAAATGTGAGATTTGTGCTTTAACAACTCTAATCTGTCTACAGATGATGTTTTCAACCTACCACAGTATTTTCTGCAGACTTCCCTAACTCAAAGCATGTCGTTCAGTATTGTCTTTATGCTTCTTATTAATGGTATTAAGCAAATAGAAAATTGATTGTTCTAAGAAAAAAAGTTTATTGAAGTATAAGAATATGAAAATTGCTGCAGTAGGTAACAATAATTCCTTTGAGTCTACCCTGGAATTCTTAACAGTATATATTAACTGATAGATCATAACAGCTCATTTAGAGCTATTTGTTCTATTGCATAAATATGTGGTCAAGAGGTCTTCAATGTACACTGCTGTTACTGCAGACCATAACAGCTGCTTTGGAGCTGTCAGCCTAGTTTGTGACAGCCTATTTTAACCTGAAAAACAAACAAACAAACAAATCCTAATTACTTTGTAGTTGCTGACGCACATTTTAAGCTGATTGTTTGGTGCCACAGCTGAGCATTGTCTGAGCAGGGGAGCTGAAATACTATAGCAACTATAAAGAACAGGTATTTGCTACCATCAGACAAATCACAGGGGACTCAAATTCAGAGTTAATAACAGAGATGCCTGCCACGTGTTTACAGAGAACAAACAATGAGAAAAGGGAGGATGTGTTTTGTTTAACTCTGTACTCTGCTACTTTAAAAACCTACCAGGAACCATTAAAGCTATGTTTATAGTTAGAAAGCAATATCTGCTTGCTCCCCCACTTCCCAGCTCAACTGCCTGCTGCCAGCCAGCTGGGAAAGCTCTGCTGGGAAAGGGGGTGCAGCCCAGCTCATCCATTATGGTAACACGTTTGGATCCAACCAGCATACTGAGAGCTTCCAGCAGAGGAGCTCAGTGGAAAGAACGATGCCACCTTTTCCTGTCTTTTGGCCCTTTGGCACGTTACATTCCTGCGCTGCCCATAGGCACAGACAAGTGGTTGGGAAGGTCAGAGAGGCAAACAGCTTTAAAGGCAAGAAATGCTTGGGGTTCAGCTGATTTTAAGGGCAGGCTAAGGGTAATGTAAATGCTCAGAAAGCCCAGCTGTCTGTCTCTACCAGGCTCTTTGCTCAGAATGCAATTCTCTATAATCATGTCATTCAAAGAGACTTTTGCTAAGCACTGAGGGAAAAGTGGCTTCCTTTGGTGAGGGGAGGAAAATGCCTGTTGCTGCAAGCTATCCATCATCTTAAAAAAGTTCAAGATGTACTAAAGCTCCCTAAATTTTTATTCCCAACAGAGTAGTGTTTCCTCGACGGGCACTCCTCCCATGTCAGAATCTACTTCCCAATACAGTTTTGCAGACATTTACCTGACTGCTAGGTTGGATAATAAATAAATGCCCATCATGTCTTTATTTGAGAAAGATATTCTTCTTGCTGCTTTTTTTTCTTTTCCTTGCACAACTGGGGAAAGCTATTCTCCTCCCCCACCCCCACCTCCCCCCAGCTAGGAAATAGTCATTTTGAGGCAAGACCTTAAAATTGATGATTTTGAAAGTTTTCCCTGTTGCCATGCTGTTCTGCTCCTGCATTCCTGTGGTGCCAACAGATGAAGTTGTAAGCCTGTTCGCCTCCCTGCATCTAATCCTGATACTACTCAGCAGCAGGGAAGGTGGGCAAATGTTCACTAGCAGTTGTTGGCAAAGAAACACAGCAGGATTTAAACTGGATGATGCCACTGCATGTGTAAAACAACCATTTGAGCAAATGCTGCTACAGTAGCATCTTTAACCAGTAAAACAGAATTTGCTGTTAACCTTTTGTTTTCTAGCTAGCTGTACTGATGAGTTATGATTAATTGTATTTCTGTTTAAAAAAAAAACAAAAAACCAAAAAAAACCAAAAAAAACCCAAAACCAAACAAAACCCCAAACCAACAACTAACCAATCTTACAGATAAAAATATGAGATAAATGCTTTTAGCAGTTGCTGTGACAGATTTTTAGTGTGTTCACATATAACAAAAACAAATCGCAAAAGCAAAAAAGAAACAACATTCTGTTGCATTCTGGTAAAATTTTCCACATAATTTTTCCACAAGGTCATTTTCCCCATGAACTTCCTTCTCTTCCCTTCCAGTTTGCACAGCCTGGTCTTTAGCTGATGTGCCCCAACCCCAGATGTTTCACAGTTCACCAAAGTCATTTTATGGCATTCTAGGACTGTTATGAGTGGCAACCACTATAACATTAATTTGCCCTGCTTAGCCACTACTCAGAAGCTTGATATGGATCCCCTGCTGGGACATCAAAACAACACCACCCCAATAACTGTTTTCCCCCAGGCTCTCAGGTTTCCTTCCTTCTGACAGTTGTTCACAGAGACCATAAGAGCTCCTTCCTTCAAACAGCTCTGTCATTCTTTAAAGTTCTCAGTTTGGTATCTGAGAAATATACCTTGAAATGTCAGCTATCAATGCACCCAATGTTAGGAATGG
Organism: Empidonax traillii; assembly: GCF_003031625.1. NCBI lineage: Eukaryota > Metazoa > Chordata > Aves > Passeriformes > Tyrannidae > Empidonax > Empidonax traillii. Next base: position 536,736 of record NW_020955295.1, on the reverse strand, counting down.
GGAATTAACTTTTTCCTGTCCTTCCCTGAAGATGACGGGAAAAGACTCATCACACAGCCAACCACAATGAGCTACTGCAATTCATAAGGCCATGTTTAATTGAAGAAATTGCATTTTGGCAATGCTGCTGCTTACCTGGTCCATTTAACTGAAGCAGGGCTTTCCCATTAGGAAATGTATGCAAGAGTATTTTATAGCTGTGTATTATCTCCCAGGATCTCCTAGTTGTGCTGTAAGTCCTAAGCAAAGGAGGTTTTCTGTCCTTTTTACTGGCATAGTTTCTCCATCCCAAATTTAGATCAAGTGCTGGATCAAGTATCTTCAATAGGGAAATATTTAAAGCTTGGAGAGTCAGTAAAAACCTGAACAGGAGCCTGGGCAAGAGGCAGGCCAAGCACATGCATCAGGAAATTCCTTTTCTAAAGGCAAGGAAGACATCACTTCAGCTCAGCTGATGACCACAGGTGGAATATTGAACAGCTCTAGTCTTATAGACTGAAAAATCCCATCCTGGAAACCAGGGAGACTGATGCAGCAGGGCTGCAGCATCCCTTGTCCAGGGCAGCAGCTCTGTGTAGAATTGCCACCATCCCTGCCACGTTGCCTGAGTGGCAGCTGACACAACCACACCTGCAGAGCCAGAGACGGTGGTGGATACTGCAGAGAAACAGCTGCTGCAGGGTAAGGCTCTATCCCACTTACCTGCACACAGAACAGAACACAATGTGCTCAAAGATTTATCTGTCTGGATGGGGGATACACGTAGGATAGTAGACTCTGAGAGGAAGCAGTGCAGGAAGAAAGTGCCTTTTGTGAAGGCACTTGGAAGCACTACAGTGAAACTTAGAAGGCCAGAACAGTACAGCTGTGGACAGTTTTTCCCTTTCATCTGGCAGAAAACCATTTTTTTTAATAATTTTTTTTTCCCCCAGTGTTTTTTAAGAACACAAAAGGGTTGGAGCACAAACATCAGAAGTGAAGTTGAGCGGGACAGGACCAGTCACTCCACTGGGACCTTGCAGGAGAACATTGAACACTTGTCCAGTGAGACCTTTACACTTCATTTTAGCTGTGCATCCAACCCTAGGTCAGCAAGGATCAGAGGGACCATAACATTTTAAAATTACATCGCTTACATGGAGACAAGCTCAGAAAATGTTTGTAGAGCAATGAAATACATTCTCCTCCTATATCTCTACTAGCTGGCATTGCATAAATTTCAGCTGGGTAAAACAGGCCTCAGAACTGAACTACAAGCCTTCAAAAATATAAGACAAGTTCCCCAGTCACTGAGACTTTCCTTTAATACAAATTTGTGTTTGGCTTTGGATTTTATCTATTCTCTCACTCTAGCTCTGTAGTGTGAAACTTAGGTTTCATTCCATTGTATTTATTTTTTTAAGTTCTCCTGCCTTTGAAAGCTTTCTAAAGGTCAAATGCACCGAAGTACCAGATATTGCCACAATTGCCCACAGTATCATGCAATCATTTCATATTGCCTTAAAGCTTTCTAAAAAAAAAAAAAAATCATTGCAACCCTTTCTCTTCATCTCACAGAATGTGGATAAAGGTGTGGGTTTGGTGTCAGAGGGAACAGAAAGTGAGCCAAACCCTTTTGCCATCAGACGTGATGCAGGCTCTGGGTGATGTGATGAAGGGCTGTTGAAGCCCTATCATAGCTCTCATCTCGAGGGCAGCAGCATCCACTCCTGGACACAGCTATTGTGCACTGGCACAAGGTGTTTGGCCTTGTATTTATTTAATCTTTGGGAAGATAAAGAGGGATGTTCCGCTGAGAGCTCTTTTGTTTCACTCTCTATCAGTTCAATAGGAGAGAGAGCAGAGCTAAAGCCACAAGCAATGGTTTGTATATCTGGTAAGTCTTCTAAAGCCTTGTCATCATATGCTGTATTATGTTGTCTTTTTTACTGAGTGACCATTGCTCTATTGTACACCATCTGCCTTTTTGTGACTTGATGAACCACATTGTAAAAGGCAGAAATCAATAAAGTTCTCCAGAAGCCAAAAACCACTGAGGGAAAAATGTTTTCCTGCAGCACCATCTTGTGGTCCCTGATTTTAGTACTGAAGTTGTCCCTCCCTCTCCCTAGGCCGGGAAGGTGGAAGGTCTTTTCTGCAGATTTGGGGACCACACCCAGCCGTCAGCAGCTTCTTTGCAAGCCCCAGAGGCACCGTGAGGAGCCCGGGAAAAACGCCTGTGCCTTCTTGTAGCTGACCCGGACCCTAACACAGATCTTGGAAGGGATAGAAAGGACAAAGGAAGACTGAGTTTGGCTCAGCAACATGCCAGCTTTGTGTGTGTGAGGCACTGGGGAAAACACATGCTCCTGTTAGACGTGGGGTAACCCCACCCTGAAATTGTTCTGTAGAATCGTAAAGTCCAGGAGCACAAAACCAACCAACCAACCAACAAACCAGTCATTATTAGGAGATCTGAATATTCACTAGTGGCAGTAAGCAGCAGATCAGTTGACCAAAACATCCATGTGACATTTATGTGACAGTGCCAGTACTGTTCACATCACATGTAGGCCTGTGATTTGACCCTAAGGTGGCAATACTGACCCTCAATAACAGTGAAATAGTTATTATGACATTTTTGGTACAGACAACAGTTATTTATGCAATATCCATGGCTTGACAGCTACTGATTCAGTGAATTGTCAAGCTAATAAAGAAAATAAAATGTAAAATCAGAGCTTTTGCCTTCTTCAACTGAAAAGCAAAACTTCCAGCTTTTTAGAACATTTTTACAACAAAGTTGCTGCATGGAAAAGGACAGGGCCCAAGTCCATGCACTGTGCTCCTGACTGCTGTCCCACTAAGAGGAACATAACCCTGGCTGTGACTTTCTCATCTCACCTCCTGCTCTTACAGCACATGCATTTTGCTTATGCTCACCTTGTTCTGGTGCTGCCAGACACAGTTACTGCAGGCACATTGGTTGCTCACTGTTAAACACAAGTTGTTTTATCGGTGTCTGTCCCTTTGTCAGGACATTATGTGACACTGAGAGCAGTTGTGCTGTCAGTGACAGGAAAACAGAAGGAATTTATCGCCCTTCAAATCGAACTCATGAAGCACCATGCGAAAGCCTACCTTTCTTGCTCTCCCCAGTCACCAGCCAGGAGGATCTCAGTGGTTTGTCACATGCACAGTTCAGCTGTGACAGTGCCTCTAAATTCACGGAGCAGGAAACCGGTTTTATCTTTGTCAAAATGTCTGTAGACATATTTCACCATTCAGAAAAACAACACGAAGAAAGAGCAAACACACAGCAGATTTGGAAGGCAAACAGAGACCTCTGTTCAGTCTCCATCATTCTGCTGCTCCACAGCAAAAATACTGTAATACTTTTTGCTTACAAAATCATAAGCAAACCGTCTCTAATGAAATGCTTCTGGCAATGGTTGCAATGTCAGGCTTTAAAGCTCCTGCATATAATTATGTCTGACCATCAGTAAGCACTTCAACAACTTCATGAGATTGCCCATATGCATATTCCACCCCCATTACACTTGGATTTCAAGTGATACTTTTTTTTTAGGACTGATGAAACCAAAAAACTTATTAAGTGGGGAATTCTGAAAGTGCAGAGTTTTTAGGTATAATTCTAATATTTAATCTCCAGCTTAGGAGCAAAGCTCCCTTCCTGACAGTTGTAGCTTTTGGAAATTCTGCTACATGGACGTCACAGCCCCAAAGAAAAAATGTCAAGTTTTTGCATTATTATGGGTGACACCAATTTCTACTGACATTCTTTTAGGTGCTTACTCCTACTTTGCACTCAGCTGTTGAAAACTGTTACAAGTTTGTTTCTTTTATTTTTTTTTGCACTAGAGAGAAACAGAAAGAAACTGCTGTGCTGTAGGGCCATCCAACACAGAGTGAGCTTCCCTCATCACCAGCATAATGAGGGACAACACTCTCTTAATCTTATTGTAAAACTGACCCCTAAACTGAGATGGGCACATAACTGGTATCTTTATTCCGTCCAAAAGGATGCTACAGTACTAAAAGAACACTGACTTTATTATTCAGGGGTTGCCATGAGCAGTTTGCCTTTCACCTTTACCATTTTTTTTGTACAGGGGGTATGGAATGAGCACAAGGAACTATGAATTAAGAACTTTTATTGCAAAATCAATAGTATTATCAGGGGTTAACAACATTGTATTCCTTCAATACTAAAACCAAACGGGTCATTTTCTAGGAGGTAGTCAAATAATCTTGGTGTCTTCAGCTTGGTCTTCAAGATGAGGTGCATATTGCTATTCACTAAAGAGAAAAAACCCCAAACATGAGTATGACTGGATTTAGGGACATCTTTACGTTTCTGCCAAATCAATCCACTTCCTGAAATAGTTCCTTATTGTCTGATGACTTCATTGACGCTGTTCTATTTCATTGTGACACCTTTAGTAAGCTATAAGTTTGACATGTTCATGCAAGGCAAATGGCATTTCTCTCTCAGATCACACTTGTTTCAGTACTCAGTTGCTCTTCAGCATTGAGGAGGAATGCCAGGATATGGAGCTGTGTGGATGCAATAGCTGAAAAACACCCCTATCCACACAGAAGGACAGGTTTTTCAGTGTCTGTAAACGGATCTGCCTCTCCTGAAAGCAGCAAACCCATTGCTTTTCCACTTTTCCCATGCCACACAGCTTGCACATGGGGTAAGCAGCACTGAAAGGGTGGAGGGCTTTAACCCAGGACTGTAACACCGCCCATGGCTCTGCTGTCAGCACTCCAGCACAGAAACCAAACTGCTGCAAACCCATTGCTTCTCCCACAGCACAAACTGAAGGTGATCCCTGACAAACAATGCCTTTGACAATGTCTACTGGACTGGGAGGTAGCAGGTATTTAGTAGTGCATATCCAGTATTCTACACAGAATTAATAAAACTACCCTAATATGAACGTACAAAAGAATAATTCAATTTTAGAGTAATGGGTTTGTTACCCTCCCTTTACCTTCTTTTTTTTTGTCCTTATGGTCCTTTCTTAAGTCAATCCAGTAGATGAAGCTCTTCATCATTAGTCTGTTCACGACGTTCTCTTCTGTCTCGTGCAATCTGCCTTACTTTTTTGCTCATCCTTTGTAAAGGATTGATACATGGACTGCAACACAATAAAACAACAGCTGAAATTGGTTGACTTCCAAAGGAAGAATTAGAGAAGGTCACATAGACTTCAGCCATGAAATCCTAGCTCCAGTGAGAAACCTCACAAAGCTGCAGCTGATTTCAGAACCCATCACAAGGTTCATCTCTAGAACATAGATTAAAGTAAGGAAAAGCATTTCAATGTGCTTTTCCCTTCTCTTACACTTTCTTCATGAATTTCACCTCACCTTCTGATTCATACAAAATCATGGAGTCATTTAAGTTGGAAAATACCTTAAGGATGATCAAATCCAACCATTAACTCAGTACTGTCCAGTCTCCCACTAAACCATGTCCCCAAGTGTTACATCTACATGGCTTTTAAATGCCTCCAGGGCTGGACTCAACTACTTCCCTTCCTATTCCAAAGCTTGACAACCCTTTCAGTGAAGGCATTCTTCCTAATATCCAATCTAGACCTCTCCTGGCACTGCCTGAGGCCATTTCCTCTTGTCCTGTTGCTTGTTACTTTGGAGAAGAGACTGACTCCCACCTGGGCACCTCTTGTCAAACAGCCCAAGGACCTGCCAAACCTTTCCAGGCCTTTCCCTAGTTGCCCAGGTTTGCTCTCTCTCTCTTTTTTTTTTTTTTTTTTTTTTTTTTTTTTTTTTTTTTTTTTTTTTTTTTTTTTTTTTTTTTTTTTTTTTTTTTTTTTTTTTTTTTTTTTTTTTTTTTTTTTTTTTTCTTTTTTTTTTTTTGTCAATACAGACTCCTATGGGAAACCTTGGAATTTGCTCTAGAAGAGGCACAGGGGAGTTCAACAATTATCCCAAATTTCAACAGCAAAAGCCCTCTCATTTTTTCTGATAACTCTAGAGAACCATTTTTACTTTTGTGCACATCCTCTGCAGTACAGATTTGGCATTGTACATAGGGCCCTCTCAGCAATGACTGTACAATGCTTAAAAAAAAAGAGAATTTCTATCCAGAGAGAAGGTTTTTGGCTCAATAAAGGAATGCTTTCCAAAGCAGTATTCTCTATCAACTGTCTCTAAAATCAGTAAAGCTCAAAGTTTTATAGGGTTGCTTCTTTCCTAGAACTCAAATATATGATGTTGGAAATTTAAACCATTTAGCATCTGTTTAATTACTGCATTAAAAAACAAAGCAAAAAACCAAGTCATAGCAGCAGAGCAATATTCCTAATTTCACTGGCTATCAAAAAACACAGAAACAATCATTTAAACATTAATGTGAATTCCCTCAAAATGAACACATATTAATTCATTTTCCAGATAATTTATGGTAATTTCATGTTGATTCTTTGCCTCCTGTTTTCAGAGTCACGGATGACTCAGTGCAGCTCTCTGTATGCTGAGCATCAGCTGTTGAGCACAGTGTAAGATGCAATGTGGAGGTTTTCACAGCAGGTTTTGTCAAAATGTGGGACTCTACAGCAATAGCCATCTGCTAAGCAGCTACATTAGTAAAGTCTATGTGTGTGTATACATGGACCTATATGATCCCACACAGGCTACTATATCTTAGTAGAGCAAGAGTTGGGGGAAAAAATCTTCACTAAAAAGACAGTTCTGTTGTATTTACCAAGTTGTAGCAATAGCCATTCAATATGAATTACTATCTTGGAAAACAAAGCACAATTATGTTAATTCCTTCCATCCCGTTTTAATGATTTTGATGTCGTGGAACTTACATTTTCCCATTATATTAACAACACATACACATGCTGAAACTCTTCAACACTAAACTGCTTGCACAGAACTCACAGGCTGCAATGTGCCTGATACATTAAAACCCCCCATGCTGCACATTAAAAGCATATTTAGAGATAATTAATTCCCAAGCACACTCTCAGCACACCTTTCTTACTCTCTTCAGGCCTTCTACTTTGCTGTTCCCCTCCTGGAAGAACATCCAGGTGTAACATCCCGGAGGCCTTTGTGTTTTATGTGCATCTTCCCAAGCAAGTAAAGTTAAGATTAAGCCCAAGTTCTTTATAACCAGGTCTTTAGAAACAGTACTAGGGCATTGAATCACTTTTTTTCCTTAAGCCAAATTAACTCTGTGTTTTATATAGCTTCAAAATAGGAGGTCTCATCTTTTGTGTTTGCACTTTAGTTCCTTGCCCTTTTTGTCCAAACTTTTCTCCCCTCACCTACTTAAAAGGTGTCAGTTTTCCATATTTTCACCACTCAGAAGCAGTACTTCTTAAATTTGCTCTGGTCATGCTCTACCACTTACCTTCTCTGCAAAATGGCACAGAAACAGATTGGCAGAAACCCCAAAATCAAAAATCCTCCTCCGGTGAGCAAAATCAGTCGAATTGCCAGTTGCACATCTGTGGAGTCAGCAGAAGTCTGCATTAGTTCTGAAATATTCTAATATATCCACTGAGGTACAGATGACAGAGATCAGCCTCTAAGACAGACATCTTTACTGCCACCAAGTCACAGCCATGCTGCCACTTTGCTTAGACAGAGGTTTCATCAGCAAAACCCTTGACAACATTTATACCTTAAGACTTTAGTAAATATCAAGGAAAATCACCATCTTTTAGCTGAATTTCAAGTTAGACTCAATGATCACAAAGGTCTTCTCCAACCTAAATGATTCTATGATTCTGAGTAAGTATCTTAGGCAAAAGACTAAGTGTTAGAAATGATCTCAGATGAGAAAGAACTGGTCTCAGTTTTTATCTGAGTTTGAATAGCACAAGTGTTTGTTTAGTTTCAGAGGCAACTGGGGTTTGAGTGAGCCCAGGGCATGGGGTAGGGTTGAGTGGGAGGAATAAATAACAATTAAAAAAAAAAAAAAATCAAAGTCCCTCAGGAGCTTCTTTAAGAAAAGAGACAAAATCTTGCAAACAAATGCTATTTATCTACTTCAGTTCATAACTTCTGCAGCGTTTTCTTAGACCCTCATTTTATTCCTAGTGAAATTGAAGACAGAACTTCCAAAGAAGAAGGATTCAATATGCAGTCTGTGACCATCTTACAAACACGACTGCCATGAGCTGAATATCTGCTAAGTGCTTCTATTTTGCCAACAGATTGCTACAAGGCAAGTAGTGAGTGTTTGCATTTTCTTTGGACATATGCTGAATATGCAGGAGCATTCAAAGAGCTGATTAATCTATGAACAAATAATTCAGTAAAATAATCAGCTTTTGATATTGATGTCCAAACAACAAAAGCTTAACAGGAATGAGGAATCAAGCAGTCACAGCTGAATAAGTATGTTTAATTTTAACATTTGCTTGAGTATGTGCCTTAAAAATGAGCAGAAGAGCTCTAATTTTCTCTGTACAGCTCTTCCTCTTGCTATAGTGAAGTGTCTTTTATACATACTATAAAGGCCACAAATAAAGCCTTTACTTCGCTTTTTATATGGACATATGTGACTACATTTTTTTGTACGTCACTTGTTCTTTGCTCGTGCTGGGCTGGATGAGACATCCAGACAACTCTCTACCAATGGATTGTTTTCTTTACTAATATATAAGAAATAAATGCAAGCTTACATTTCCTTTAAAGAGAGCGGCGTCCTGAAGAACTGAAGTTACAAAGAGCAATGAAAACTGTGTTGTCTGAGCAGAAGCAGCACTTGGGCACGAGGCTGAAACCCACAGCAGCAAACTTACCGTCCTTAACCGGCATGTGACACTGCAGGTCCTGGCCAATTTTCATAGGACAACAGTGATTTTTCAAGCATTCAGATGCATTCAGGCTTTCTACTTGACAAGGAATTAAGGGTCTTTCGTTGCTGAGCCGGCATGCTTGATAAAAACAAACAAAAAAATAATAAAAATCAGGTAAGATCTCTACTCTGGTAGAAATGCTCAAGCAGAGGGAAGTCATCACTTCGTTGTCTCTGGTATGTTTTGATTGGTTAACTCTGCCAGAAAACAGTGTCATTGACTTTCATGTATGTTCTTTCCCAAAACCTACTCAATCTTTACACTAAAATGAACAGAAAGGCACAGAAGATCTTTAGCAATTTGCTTTGTTTCTGTAAGAAACAATTACAAAGCTGAAGTTAAACACCATCCTGCCACTTCTTTTTACTTAGGTTTGTAAAGTAAGTGAAAAAAGACAAATTAAATTTTCTGACTGGATTGTTTCTAATTAAAAAAAGAAAACAGAAATTTAAGATAATTTTTTTGGAAGGATTATGTTGCAACCAACCATTTCTGTTTGGCACTAATTGTATGTTTCTACAAGCAGGAGAAAATCAGCTGATAGGAAAAAAACCCCATTATTTTGTTATTGAACAAAATATTTAAACAATTTTAAAAATTTTCTATTTAGTAACAGATTTATTGATAATCATGAGATCTTTTGTAGAAACAGCTTAAATGTATAAGATAGTCATAAATAGTACATGTCTCTGTATATTTAATTCCTGTAAAACATTGTATCACATCCCTTATGTGACAGAGCAGCTGCAAAGCATCATTTCGTTCCAACAACACTCCCAGGACTGGTTGCATTGTCAATCTTGCATTTATCACAGAAATTACTGGTAGCCAAAATTCAGTTTATTAAAGGGAGGATCCTATGCAAAACTTTCCAGCAAAATTCCAGCATTTCCAAAGCACGATCACATCACTGAGGATGGGAGGGTTTTGCAGGAGGGAAGCAAATTTGTGATTGTTCCAAAGGCACATCTAGCAATACCATTTTCAAGAGATCTCATGAATTTTAGACTGAGGGTTTAAAATACATTAAATGCTGACAGGTAGGGGTGGGAGGGTGGACTGGAAGTGAGGCAGAAGTGGAAAGGGAAGAGAGGAACAATGCTGCCAGGGTGAAGTGACACTTACTCATTGGCCTGAAGAAGTTTAAGAGTGATTCAAATACACCTTTCACTGTCATGTTGGGTTTGTTGAGTGCTGTTTCACTTTGTCCTAAATCTTCCTGCACCGGTGCTGCAAGAACTGAAAGTTTATAATGATTAGCTCATTACTATAAAAATATCCATAATTAATTAAATGCAATGACATTTTCATGCTGATTATCACACATTATGAAGGCATTTACAGTCATTATGAACTGTGCTTACTGAGGGCCAGCAAGGTTAAGCACAGATGTCTTTCTGTTGCATTCACTTATATTACTTCAAATTGCTTCATGAACCACAATGAGTAAAGAACTAAAGCTGTAAAATTTAAATTAAAGAATCCACTCAGGTGGAAACTGGCAAGGATAAAAAGCCCTGCTGTTCACCTATAAGCTGCAGGTCACATGAAAACACTTTATCTATCTAAGAGTTATATTTCTCTTATGCACACGAGCAGAACATTCAGCCTTTTAGATAAAGGTCAGACCCCAGTTAAAACACAGAAACGTGGTGAAATGACACAAACAAACATGCATCTCTCCCAACATTTTGCTTCAGACAGCGACCTACTGCAGTTGTGTAGGAAAGAGCAAAACATCCTGAATTTAGAAGGACTGCAGTATTTTCCCAAACCCTAGGGATTTCTTGCTCTGGGACTTCTCAATCACCTTTCATTTACACTACTCCAAAACATGTGGCATCAGTAAACCTTGCTGCCTCCCTCCATCTCTTTTTCATTAAAGCAAAAGTGCAAATCACAGTGGGACTCCACTGGCAATCAACCACTCCCCAATGAGGGGGAAAAACGAAACCCAGTATTCCCCCCTGCCTGCCTTTTTTTTTTCTCTACATGAGAGAAACTTACACCATCACAACTTTAGTAGCTTTCTGTGATGGAGTTTGCTGAAAGCCATTTCATGGTTTTGGAGTTCTTTGTGAACAGAAGTGAGATTACAGCCTAACCAAAAACTCAGGTGTCGAACAACAATCTTTTGGATAATTACTGAGGTAACAGCAACACAAGCATAAACTCCCTCCTTGTCCTGGGGCACAACTTGCCCCTTCTGTGCCATACAAAACTTCCTTGGGAAGAAGAAGCATCAGAGAAGGGAGAATTAAAAGTATTGTCAAAATAGAGAACCTGGAACTAATGTATAACAGAAACGTGACCACCAAGGCTCACACCAATAATCATGTCATGGGGCCCCTCTCCCTGCCAGTGAACAGTACAGAAGAACAGAAAATTTTAAAGATTTTGTAACAATTTCACAGGAATTTCATGAGATTTCATGATTTGCAGTAAGCAAATACATCCATTCGCAAGAGACTATAAGGACACCTTTAACAGTATGCTGGAAAAGAAAAAGTCAAAGCGAGGAAAAAAATAGAAGAATCTATAATCAAAGTTAAAATAAAAGCAAAACACACTGCCAGGGATGAAACAAGCAGCATTTCTTGTACAGATGCACAGAGGAAAAGGGGAAAGTTACAGGAAAAAAAATATTTTGCTCTATTTAAGTCTCAGGACTGATCAATCCCCTCTGGAGTAATTGCTTGCAATATTTCTCAGTACTTTTCAATCATTCCCAAGACAACACAATTGTAAACTTCTTGCTAGCAAAAGCAATCACTGATTCTTGGAAAGTGCTTTTCTCCTTGCAACACTCACGTGAATGGATGCTACAAAGCAGGATCAGGACCACGACGACCCACGCTCGATGGGTGCCAATGGGCAGCATTACTGCAATAAAACCAACAGCAATAACAGCAACAGGGTCATGCATAAAAAAATTAGATCTTGACTTTTTTTATGGATTTATGGATTAGAACAAACCTGACAGCTGATTGCTGCACAGAGAAGAACTGCCTTTTTTTTTTTTTTTCAAGAAAGGAGGCCAAACCAGTGAATACATATATATTTTATCAAGAAATGATTTTGAAGAAATTACTCAGTTAAAGAGAGTTTAAAGGAAGGTATCTTGTTAACAGAGACTAGCCAAAAAAATTATCTCTCTGAAGTGTCCCAGAGCTGGACACCTGGCACTTAAAAAGATCATTTTTAGCTAAAAATTTTAATCCAGCTTCAATGAGCAGATTCAGGACTGAAAACTTAAAAATTGCTGGAAACTTAAAACTGAATTCTAGTTTAGCTTGTTGAATTCTTCAGTCTTTTCAAAATTGGAACACATGAAATGCTTTTGGATAACATTTTTAAAAGGTTCAAATGATATTACAAACAAAATTATATTATGGACAAAAACAGTTTAAGAAATCCCCAAGTCATTCACAGTAATTTCACAGCAGATTTAAGCTGTTTTGTACCCCCAACCAACCCCTGATGGCTACTTTGCCAGATGCTGTATTTCACTTTGCCTGCTGCTCCTCTTTTAACCTCGAAAGGTCTTTTTTTCAATTATTACCACTTAGCTGTTAAGACATGTTAAATCTAGAGACTATTTTGCTAGTATTGATAAGGGGAGAATCCCATTTTTTGAAGTGCTTTACAGAGAAAAGACTGGCTGTTATTTCACACAGACACTGCCCTTTGAAAGGTCAGTTCTCTCTGCACTCCTGCTGCTCCATGAGGAGCTTCCCTGCCTTCAGATATACCTGTGCTATAGAGGAATACACACAAATAGAGAGGAATTCTGTCCCACAGAGAAACTTTGGTAGTTAAACACAAAATTATTTTTAAAGAGGACAGGAATCATGTTTTCCAAGATACCTATTAAAATCTAATACCGTTCAGGACAAAGTGGGAAAACGCTTTTAGGGAGAAGGAAAACAAGGGAGATAAGGAGAAAATTCTTGTTCTTGTCATTACTTACTTCTTCTGCTGTTTTCTCCACTCCTGCTGGAGCTGCAGCTCTCCTCAGTACAGCACCTGCAGACTGGCTACACAGGACCACGACAACCATGGAGTCCAAGCACATCACAATGGGCTCCCCACAGTTACCACCAGCAGTTCAGATGGATGGAACAGGATGGATCAATAGAGGGGCCAGAGAACTGCTGAATGTGTTTTTGGGAAAAATTAGCCCCTCCAGACTGCTAGAAAGCCTCTCAGTCTTCTAATTCACCAAGTTAAAAACAAGTTCATACTTTTAACAATCACGCTCCATCCAGTGTGCAACATAGAAACACCACCTAATTGTGCAGACCAGGTAACAGATGCACCAGGAGATTAAAATACATTCCTTTTCAACCAGAAAATGTTTGGTCAGAATGCTTACTTATAGCTTCTCACTGATCCAAGAAAGGTGAACTAATTAGGTAACAGGATCATCCCATTGGCTCACCAAATATTTGCACAATTGAAGAACAAATTTGAAACATGTATTTCTTAGACCCAGAAAACCAAAAATATCCTGGGCTGCATCAAAGGAAACATGGCTGAGGGAGGTGATTCTGCGCCTCCATTCTCCTCAGACCCCACTAGGCACTCAGCAACAGCTCTGGAGATCTGTCCTGATCTCACCTGGGAAAATTCAATTTCTTCTCAGTAGCTGGCACAGTGCTGTGTTTTGGATTTAGGATGAGAACAACACTGAAAATACACTGATGCTTAGTTGTTAAGTAGTGCTTGCTCTCAGTCAAGGACTTTTCAGTTCCCACGCTCTGTCAGCAAGCAGAAGCACCAGTAACCAGGAGGAAACATGGCCAGGAATGCTGGGCCACTCTGGCCAAAGGAATATTCCACACCACAGAACATTGTGCTCTGTCTACAAACTGTGGGAGGTGGCCAGGAGATGCCCAGGGAGGGGCTGGGCATTGCTCAGCGTTGGGTGAGCAATTGCATTGTGCACCACCTGCTTCTCTTGGATTTCATTTCTCCCACTTTTCATTACAATTATTATTGTATTTTATTTCATTGTAATTATTAAACTATTTTTATCTCAACCCACAATTTTTACCCTTCTCCCCCCTCCTATTCTCGCCCCCACTGGGAGGGCTGAGGGGGAAGAGGGGACTGAGTTGCCAGCAGGGGTTAAACCACAAACCCCCACAATTAAAGGACATGGACCTTTGGGAGCTTGCCCAGAGCAGGGTCATGAAGATGATCAGAGATGAACACCTCTGCTGTGAGAGGAGGCTGAGGGACCTGTGTTTGTTCAGCCTGGAGAAGGTTCTGGGGAGACCTCTAAGACCCTTCCAGTATTAAAAGGGGCTACAAGAAAGATGGGCACAGTTTTTAGCAGGGCCTGTTGCAATAGGACAAGGAGTAATGGTTTTAGCTTAAAAAAGAGTCAATTTAGACTATACATATGGTAGTTTATCATAATGAGGGTAAGGAGGGCCCTGGCACAGGTTGCCCAGGGAAGCTGTGGATGCCCCATCCCTGGAAGCGTTCAAGGCCAGGTTGGACAAGGCTTGGAGCAACCTGGGCTAGTGGAAGGTGTCCCTGCCCAGGGCAAGGAGGTTGGAACCAAATCTTTAAGGTCCCTTCCAACCCAAAGCATTCTAGGATTCTGTCATTTCTATTCATTTCATTAACCAAATGCTCTTTAAATATACTAGTATATTTATATACTAGTTTTTAAAAAATACAGAAGCCTAAAGTAAACGCAGATGCCCCCAAATCAGCATTCTCCAAACAGATGAGCTGCCTAAAGTAGCTGCTGTTTGCTACAAAAGCCACCTGAACTGGTAACTTTTTTCAAGCTCACTTATATATTCACATGCAAATGTTGTGTTGGGTTTTTTTTTCATTTCAGTTAATTTTCACTTAAAAGGGTGACTCTCTTTAGCCTCATGTGCATGCAGCATTAGCTTGCTAAAATAAGCAACAATATATACAGTGTGCTCATTGTTTCATTCTATACCCAGACTAGACACAGCCACTCTCAGCAGTACCAATGAGGAGATACCTGGAAATATCTAATACAGAACAGTCAGTCTTCATTTCCTGAAGCTTATGATTTACATGCAATTAAGACTTACCACACTGATTTATCTCACTGAACACTGCAGACAGTGAGGGGCACTGCTGATACAGTAATGTGGGACTTGTCAGACTACTAAGAATCAGAGAAATTCATCCCACCATTTTGGGCTGAAGACTTAATTGATTTTATTAAATTTAGGACTAGTGAGCCTCCTTGCTGTAACTGTAGTTACACCTGAGGCTACTGCCTGAAAAAGCACAACCAAACCAAAATCCACCCCAAATAATTCTTTGCTATACCATTTCTGCAACAGTCAGTTCTTAGCATTTATAGAGACTTCATCCATGTGATTATCCTTTGCCTTTAATGACCTGCTTTTATTGCAAACCAGTTTCTTATACTCAGTGCAAAAATATAACAAAACATCTTGTCCTACTGAATCCTCAACAGATTCCTACGATTCCAAAATTACCTATGATTGTTGCTCTTTCTTATTATCGACTTCTATACAGTACTCAAAGCACACAAAAATTACTGCTTTGAAGCCTATTGTAAAGGAATTTTTAAACAACGTAAAAAAAGTAATTATGGCAGCTGACTTATTCGTGGCTGAGCAGCAAGTGTTTATCTCTACCTCAAACTCCTCCAGATGAATGACCTTCAGAACTGTGAAAGCACAAGTGACAGACGTGTGATACATTTAAAACAATTGTTAGAAGTAGGGAAAGAGATTCATCCCCTGATGCAGGCAAAAGATCCACAGTCCTCTGTCAAAGACCTGTGATGCCAAAGAGCTGTTGCTGTAAATCACAGCACAAGAATGTGATGTGAAACCCACACTGTGCTTAAGTCTAATTAAACTCTGATGGAGGAAACTGTTGATCAAGCTGGAATCTATTCAGAACACTAAACTAAGGAGGTCTAACCTCAGTTTTAACATAAAACTGTCTTACACTGTTAAGGTAGTAGAAGTACTAGTCACTCCTCTTTTCATGGATGTCAGTATGTCTGGAAAAGACTGTGAGAAGCATCTTTCAGGATGAAAATCTAAGTACTGTAAAGTTCAACTGGATGAAAACAAGCTTATTGCACACCACAGTGGAAACAGGTTCAGCCTTGTCCCTTTTTAACAAATATTAGCCACCAGAAGCAGTAACACATCTCCCCCATCCCTTAACACAGGCTGTAACTGCTTATCTTGCTCTTCCTGGAAAGAGACAAAACCTTCAGCAGTACAGAGAATAAAAATATTTGAGACCCATCTTTTCCCTTGCAGAGCAGTACAGAATTCCACTTAGCAGAACCATACAGCAGGGTTCCTGAAGTGACTGAGGAATACCCACTGGAAGCTGATATTTCCCCTTTTACTGCTCAACACTGAAGGGTTTTGCAGACAGATGTGCTGCAGTTCAGGAAAAAAAAAAAATCTCTTTTCACAGTAAGTGGTCTTACGAAGAAGCAGAATCTACACTCAGTACCATACTCACACTACTTGATGGCCTTCCTGGATTGTGGAAGTAAAGCACAATACATAACATTTGATATTCTAGATATGAAGGACTGAAAAAACTCATCAGTAACTAACTCAAACAATTTCTGTATTCAAGAACCTAATAAAGATTATCTGTTTCAAAAAAAAAAAAACTGCATAGAGATTTTTTCCTTGACAGAGTTTTCCTAACTAAAAATATTAACTCCCCACCATCATTAAAATAAATTCAGTAAAGAAAGGAAACATCAACTTCCTACTTTTAAAAGCATTGTTAATTCATAGGCTTTGAGCTTAACTCTACTGAATTTAGACCTTGGCATGATTCACAAATACCTCTCACTCTTTTTAAAGAACTTTATTTTAAAAATATTTTAATTTATTAGACCATACTTTATAATAGTTACCAATAGGACGAACCTGAACTCAAGCATCAGACATTTGTTGCACTTTCAAGTTTTGTAACAACATGACTTCTCAAAATTAAAGTGTACATTTAGATTCACAGTTTAATTTGCTGAAATTGAACAACATTTAAAACCACTGGAATATGAATTGAAAGGGATATATGTTAAGCACACAAATACCGAAAAAGGTCATAACCCCAAAATGCACTTGAAAATGGAATGCAGCCAATTAGTCAGACTGTAGTGTAGTAATTTCACATTTAACCCAGTTAGCACCTTAGTGAACTCAACCACTGAATGTGAGCAATGGAGTGTGTGTAGCGGAACCGTTTAACAGGTACTGTACCATTCCATAAGGAAACTGTGTCTTCTTGAGCATTATGTGCTGTATTTATGAAAACTGATAATACTTGAGACTTTTCTAAAATGTGTAAATAAACAACAGCTAAAGTCTAAACAAAGAAATACTTTCTGTCTACTTTTTGTAATTTGAGATTTTTAAAAGCAATCATTCATAAGGATTGCATCAACATCAGTTAGCAGAGGAAGATCAAACTTTATTGAAACTGCTTGCATACAAAATATATTGCACTATAACCAAACAAATGTCAACATAAAATCCAATCTGTTGTAGCTAATATGTACAGAGAATATTGCCCAAGAGCAGTTACATTACAAGGTCAGTCTACCTTGGTTAATTATCTACAGTATTTTAAACCAAACAGCTTACAGATGATGTGTGCAAGGTACCAATTTATGTTTTCAAATACTATACATTCCCAAAATAAATAACTAGAAATCAACATTAATGTTTGGCAATACTTTTTAAGACATTTTTATATTTGTTAAATCATGTGCAGTTCGTTGCCAGTTTTAGTATGCTCACCTGTATGCAAGGAAAAAAAAGAATGAAGAAAGCAAAGAAACAAAACTCACAAAATACATCAGAGGCAAGGTCAAGTTTGTACAATTCTGTACATAAACAGTGGCTCTCCTTCTGGAGTAATCTGAATAAAAATGGATTAAAATGAAGGTCCTTATGCAGTTGTGCCCAGAAAGTTTCATGTGTGATCAGAAATGAAAGAAAGCACAGCTCCTCCCACCACTTCCCACCCCTCCCTGGTGTACAGCTGTACTTTGGATCAAATTCTGTGACACCTTCAAATTGGCTGCTAATTAGGACCTTGTACCTCAAAATAGGATGAACTTTTCTTCTAACTCCAACATCTCCAACTACTGTATCTGTACTTTCCAGGGCGTTACATGTGGTGATGTTTTACCTACCTCTCCTGAAATAGCCCCCAAATCAAAATAAGCAATTCAAAAATTTTAGGAGGATGAAAACCATCAATGCTTTAGGCTGGTCATCTGGCCAAATAGCAGGCACACATTACTAGCTTGTGAACATGTTACACTTGTTCCCTCAGTAACAATGAATTTTTTAGTTTTCCACAATGGAAAGGTTTTTTTTTATTTTTATTTTTTTTTTTTTAAAAAAAAGCTTCTGTACTGCCTACAAAGAAAAAAATTACACCCCTTTTTCAATAACACTATTTGCCAAATCTTCAGTGCAAAATAAATTTCCTATTCTTATAACTGCCTAACTGAATGTTTATGTAAGGAAAAAATTATGGAAAGCATGCACTTGTCTATAAAGTACTAACGTCTGACAAGGATTGCTACATATATTTTACATTTAGTGTTACCAACTCATCTTCCCTGATTTCTGCATCCAAATATAATATTCCTACCTGCCAAGATATAAAAAAGGCACAGATCATACAACTTTTTTGCTAATGAAAATGACAATTGTTACATCACACATATTTCAGGGTCCACCAAAATATTGAAAAAGGCGGACCAGAATGTGAACTGACACAGGACATAAAACGACATAGCATTTCATGAAGAACTGGTAAGTTAGATTGAAAACAGAAGCCAATTTGATTACTGCAAACACTATTTATTCTGAAAATTGAAATTGAGCAGTGAATTTGACCCGATGTGTTAAAATGGTACAACTGAACAGAAAGTTTACCAATGCACAGCTCAGTATTTTTTAAAACAAACAAACAAAAAAAAGAGGAATCTTTCATCGTTTGAACTGCAATATGTACTTGGAAGCGATTTTCGGAAGTTCAGGTATTTTTATGCAAATATTTGAGTAACTTCTTATTCTGAAAACAACTGCATCCTGTTGATGTTAAAAAAGGCTAACAGAGAACATATGTTCATTTCATGCCCTGCGCCATCTTGCCTACTATTTGTCTTTGGCCTAACAAGTTTCTCTAACATGGAATAGGAATTACTGAAACAGTATAGGAAATATGACTTCAGAGTTATGCAGTTTAGGGGACTCCGTTCACCAGCGGCTGTTGAGCGTCGGCGCTGTCCGTCTTCTCCTTCTTCTGGCTCCGTTCTTTACCCGTGCGCAGCCGGCTGCCTTCACTGGAGGTATTCTGTAATGTTTTAGTGTGGACACTCCTTTCATTATTGCAGTCAATTCTGATCTGGAACAATTCAGAGTTATATAAAGCATTCTCCTCTCCTCCACCCCTTGGCCATCCGGGAGGAGCAAATAGTGCCATAACCTCATGGCTTTGTTAAGTGTCTCCAGCTGGAGTGGAGTGTGTAACTTCTCTTAAAAAATGCCACATATATTTGTGACTTAAAAAAAAAAAAAAAAAAATCTGAAACCTGAAATAAAAAGCCTCCCATCTACCTGGCCTTGAAAGCTAAAAAAAAAAAAAAATTCCATTGTGCTTGCGCAAGAAAAAGTTGAAGAACTACTATCAGATACATCTTTGAAACATCATTTGACCTCTAACAATTTAACTTTCTACTCTTTCAACTTTCAAAAAGTCTCCCAAAAAACATAGTATCATTTCATGGCAGCTTTTTAACACACACACAAAAAAAATCTACTCAGTCCCTTTTCAAATCTGAAAAAAGTTCCATTTAATACATTCAAAAAACTTTTGCAGCCTTTTTAAGTGGTGATAAAAAATGTCAAGAAAGCATGTTGAAAGCAAATTTTTATGCTTGTAAAGGGGATAAATACTTTTTCCTTAAAATAAGACTTTTACATCTTGATTAGCCAGGTTTCAACAATATGCAAGTGCTTATTTTCTTATAAAACATAATCTCATCCAAATCTCAAAGTAACAGGAGAAGCCCTCCCTTAATTCAATTTCCTTAGGGCACATCAACTATGAGCCTGATAACTTCATGAAAGAAAATATTTGAAAAAAATGTAGAAATATCTTTGTAAAAAGCTATAAAATATTTAAAGTTATAAGGTATTTCAATCTGTTAATTGAAAGGTTTCTTGATGTGTGCTTTTAACTTACTTTGTAGCTTCAATAGCAAATGTTTTGTTTAGTAGTAAGGTATTTTCTGAAGTTTAATCTTTCTTACTCTGAAGATTCTGGCTACACCACCTCTTATGAAGTGTTAAGGATTCTCTTCCCTCAGGTACATAGAGGAGAGACAGCAATACACAATGCAGCAAGAAATAAAAGCTAAAAACAAAAAGCTACCAAGAACAAAGACTGAAATCAAGCTGGTTAGCAGTAAATCCTTGGGACTTGTGATCACTTTTTCCCCACACAGAGAGCCAAGTGAACATTACAGAGTTGCACCTTTACACAACTTGATATATTGAAATCTCTGTGCACCTGTGTCATTTTGTAACATAACTCTTGTATATCTGATCAGGGAATTACGGAATAAGGAACCACACTGTGTCACTCACAGCCTTGAAGACTCTAACGTTACTATATGACACTTGTGCAATTTTAAACAGTACAGACTTCCCATATGAGCAGAATTACCTCAAGAGATCCGTCTGCTGTTCTCCCTTTTGCCTCTCTCGAGTTGCGCTGACGGTTATCTGTTCGTGACTGTTCATCATTTCCTGTAAGAAGAATTAATCAACTAAGTTGTTCAACAAGGACATGTGTTCTATCACTTAAATTTTACACAAGCACAGTAGGGAATTCCTTAAAAATGTTCTGTCTCATGAACATTAAACTAACATATTACTATACTGAATATTGTTATTATCATGTAACAGTTCTTAAGTGATGGGCCAAAAATCACTAAAGATAATGTTCTCAGGTGATAAAAGTAGACAAAACTGCAGTGTTTAAACCCACCACAGTTTAAAAGAGATTGTCTACTGAAGAAAAACCACTTCTCAAAATGATTAACCATTCAAGAGAAATACACAATCAACCTTACTAAGATTTAACATCATCCCATTCTTTTTAATGGCTTATGAGTTTCCTAAATGACACACCACCTTCTTTCAAAAATATCTTACTGAACTAAGCAACACCCATACTTTGAAAAAAATTTCAAGAAAAAAGCAGAGTTGTAGGTAAAAGTATTTCAACAAATAAATATATTAAACATCACATGACCAGTTGTATAAACTTAGTGTATATATTTATACTGAAGAAAAAATTTTTAAGTTCTTCCATCCTCATTTTGCCTGGTCCTTTCCACTGAACACATACATTACAATCTTATCCTGTTGCAGGCAAATCAAATAGAAGAAGATATGAATATGGACAGCTGAATGAGTAATACAGATTATAAAACATTTTTCTGTATCTAGTGATGAACCAGAACTTGATTCCTTGATGTCCAAGTGTGAAGGCACAGCCCACAAACTTGAGACAAGAGGCATATTAGGAAAACAAATGATGGACAAACTACATCACAATAAAGGAGGTCAAAAAGGATTATTCCCTGTGCTCAACATTCAACACATCTGAAACAAAATACTAATTTAGAAGATGGACAAAGTGGAGAGAATTCAGGAGACGGCCACCAGGGTGCCCCAGAGGTTGGAGCAGGTGACAGCAGACGCTGACAGAAGTGGGTTTTCTTAAGGATTCTGACAGTGATGTCTTTTCCAAAATGCAGTGACATTTACCTTTGAATCCTCCACGTCCCCTCCCTCCTTGGCCTCTTGCACCCCCTCCACGTCTCCGCCCGTCTCCCCTGCGCAGGTAGTTGTCCCGCTCCTCCTCTGCCGGGGCTGCCGACCAGTCGCTCAGTTCATCTCTGTGATCAGATTCTGTTTCAGAAGCATTTGATGCTTCAGAATTAGTTCCTATCAAGAGGATGAAAAAAATCCAAACACGCCAGTGTAGCTTAGCATGAAATTACTATAGTAGAATTAAAAATGTATATATTCAAAAAATTTTCTTCTTTGTTAATAAACAGGTTTGGGATTTTTTTTTTTGACTCCCAACCTCTATAACACAGATAGTACAGAAAGATGTATAACATATGTTATTTCTTAAAAAAGTCAAGATAGACACTAATAAAAGTTAGTTGTGTGTTCAAGGCTAAATAAGTGTGCCACACAGTCACTTGGTGTTATCAGCTTACCATAGATTATTGAATCTACTATGAAATGTAATAAATCTAGTAAAACTTAATTTTAATAGACTAGACTCCTTCATATTTCTGAGACTGAAAGTTATAAATATAACCTGTCCTGTCTCCTCTCACCACTGCAACTCATCTATGAAAAGAAAAAAAATTCCATCATGAAACAGCCTGTAACAGACTACAAAAGCAAAGAACAAAGTTAGAATGCTAGAAATGTATCAAATCCAAAATAAATGACCATTATAATTTTTCCAGGTAGCAGATCACCTTCAATGACAAAAGCCGGTTCTTTTTCCCATTTTTTCCCCCCATAATATTATTAGCAAGGTGAGTTCACATTCTTCTAAAAACAGTCAAAAGCACAAAAACATTAATTTTGTATAATGTAGAATGCAAGCTAAGACTGTCTTACAAAGCTCACACTACAGGCCTTTCAGTCAGGACAAACACTGCCTGACCTACATCAGGGATAATGAAGTAACAGATTGCTCTGAAGAAGCACAACCCGGAAAACTATTCATTAATGAATTACACAAGGTTTCAAAGAGGAACACACTATATTGGTGACTATGGTCTTCTAGTAAAAATATCAAAGTTCAATTTATTACGAGAATAGGGTTTTTGACTTGAGCTACACAGTATTTTCACCTATAAATATTTATATTAAGACAACCTCAGGCTTAAGTGAAAACTGAGGCTTTACTGTTAGATATTCAAAATATAGAAAAAATAACAATCCTTGCCCTAAAGAGGTAGGGCATAACTACATATGCTCCATAATACAGATGACATAAGCATGCTGTGAAAGACAGGAACTGCATGGAAATAAGTGTAGATTACAGGAGAGCACTACACTTCTGAGTATTTTCTACAGAATAAAGCCTTCTATAATCTTCAAATATTAATACTCCATATTAACTGCATTTTTGTTGTAACAGCTCTGTTCCCAAGTCCAGTCGTTCTCATGAAAACAAGAGAGCAGTAGGCCACTCTTAAAACTTGAAGTGCAGTTCTAGTCACCTACCTGAAGCATAGCCTGGCCCACGCCTGCTGTGCCCTCGGTTTCTGTAGGGCCGACTCCCCCGGCCGAGCCCGGGCCCGTCGTCGGTCATGTACCCCTTCTCCTTGTCCGTGCGGTTGGGTGGTGGCCTGGAAGTAGCTCCAATCTGCCGAAGCTGCTCATCAATTTGCAATCTTTCCAAACGCAGCTGGTCCACTTCCTACGCAAACACAAGCACAGCAAGTCATGTGTAACCACTGTTTAATCATCTGAGTGTGCAGACTTGCAGTTCTCAGAAAGAAGGAGCACTTCAGTATTGCAACTAATCATCTACTTAATACTCAAACAGTAACTCAGCTTTGAGAATAAATTGTTTACCAAGAAGACTTTCTAATCTGTTTGCTACCAATACAATTCTCCTGTGGCACAGTTTACAAATTTAGGTTTGTTTAAAGCAGATATCGAGAAGAAGCACTCAGATCCCAACACAAGCTTCTCACAGCGTAGCACATAACAAATATCAAAGTTATTAAACAATTATGATGTGAGAGTATTGTTTCATAAAAAGGTATACTGTTACCCAGCTCTTACGTTCTGTGTAGTGATACTGAACACTGCCAGGGATGTGAAGAAGCATAAAAGCACAGAGAGCAAAGTGCTGTAACTCTGGCACAGAGGCAACCAGCACACAGCATTCCCACCACACATAACTGGGTAAAGAGATGCAGGTTTCAAAAGAGACACAAGACTATGTTTAATTAAATGAACTCAAAGCTGTCCCTCCTGTCAGCATCTGGCCCCGACATCAAGGCTCGGGCACCTGGCCATAACCACTGCAGGCAAAAGTAACTATAGGGAATAATTTGGGATATTTTTTGTTCCCTAATACAACAGGCATCCAGCACTGCAAACTGCTGGGGAAGTCATGGAACCAAGAGGCAAACACAACGTATGAAACTGCGTTGCCTACAAAACATACCCCAGTATGAAATGTCAATCCACCACAGAAAAAGCAGTTCAGGGATTTTGCATGAAATGCCCACTGTCTACAAGATCCTGAACAGAGCTTGGCAGCTCCATGAGGGACTGGCTATTCCTCATATACATGTAGTTGGCCGTACTTTGAGGTAGATTTTTTCATTTTCTTATTCATCTGTAATTTGCATTCTGAAAGGAAGTTTTTTTCACCCTATCTTTCAAACAAATTATTCTTTTAATAAAATGTTTTGTTTTTACATGGAAAACCTGTTATAAATCCAATTTTTCAACAGCCTCAGAGCCCAAACAGATTTTAGTCATCACATTGCTATCATCTTAAGTATTGATAGAAAAAAAAATCAGTGGTAAATCAACATCATTTTCCTCACCTTTAAATAATTAAGATGATAATCCAGAAGAACAGTTGCATTAGTGATGCTATCCTTGGTTCCCACAAACACAAATGGTACCATGCCCTAAAACACAGGAACAGGAGTCCTATGGTTATTGATTAGGCATTGAATTCTGAAGAGAACCCAACATATTACTGTAAAATTTGAAAATAAGTCTTACAAGACAGATAAGTATAAATTAAAAAGTAAATCAGAGAACAGTATATTTAAATTCTGACACTGATTAGATCATGTAGTCTGACTCCCTTTAGGCAAAGAGCTTTTTTACACAAGGAAATTTAGACCATTTGCATCACAATGCCAACTTTTGTATTTCTGAAGAAGTGAAAACCAGTCAATTTAAAACACTTTATGTTTCCTCTCTCTAAAATCAATACCACCTTTGCTGATCACATTTATACTCTCACACCAGGTTCTTTCAGTCTACCTTTGATCTTTTAAGAACACGAATTAAATTAACATCATGTCATGAAACAGAACTTGATCCTTCTTGAGAATCTCTACATTTGTGAAAGGCAAACCAAAACATAATCAAGAAGGAGTAGGTACTTCAGGTAACAACTTCTAACTTGCATTTCTTTTACCTTTCAAGCATGTTAAGCAATTCAAGAAACAAAAAATGTAAAGCTGGAAATTCAATGTCTGAAATTAGGTATTTTATCTCCAAATATCATAAAGATTAACTTAGGCAGTCCAAGCAGGACTGCATTCCAAAGCAAGGTTTTCTGCAGAAGTGAAATGATTTGAGACACAAATGTCTTAAGAAATAATCACAGCATGATATGCCAAGGTTCCCCAAGAGTGGCAAGTCTGTAATTTTGTCTCAGTTTTTTTAGGTTTTGTTTGTTTTTCTTTGCCCCTCTCTTTTACATACAAAAGACTCGCATTAGACCTCACACATCTGCATTAAGTAACAAGAAAAAATAATATATACACAGTCCTCTAGTCCTAAGAAACCTCAACACTAACTTTCATACCCATTAGAAGTCCTTTAGCCACAGGCATCTTTGGCTGAAATCTTTTATTATCTGGGGTATTTTAAGTTTCATAAATATTTAATACAATCTGATAAAGAGCTGTGAAATTTCTACTAAACTGGCATTAACTAGCTCACAGTATCAATTATTAAAAGATCACAAGTCAAATGATTTAAAGAGGCATTTAAGGAAAATGTTTGCTGTTGCTTTTAGCAGTGGATTTAAGGTACAGCAACGCCAGCTATTAAGAGTATGAGCTGGTAACCACGTCAAGCAATTTCAGCCATACAAAAGCATCAAAGTGCTTATCTATTGAACCTTATTTTTGTCTTCAAAGCAAAAGTACCAATCTTCAGCTTGGCTGCAGTGGTGAATGCTGAGCAGACCTTATGTGCATAATAAATGTAAAGATAAAAGTAATATATATTACTATCTCAAACAATACCTATCTCATTTTAAAAATACGATATATCTAAATATCCTTTTATAAAATTATGAGACATATAAAACTGTACCTGAAATTAATGGGCAGTATTCTAACATCTCAGTCACATAAAAAGAACCCAATGCTGTATTAAAATTTAACTGAACTATTGTTCTACTACAAGAAGGGCTGCAATATCCCAGTTCACACATGGGCAGATTATGTGTATTTCACAGCTCAAATAAGCCTGGATTCAACTTACAGCAACTAACCCTTACCTGCCAAGATGTGATCTCAGCTTTCTGTATTGCACCTGGTATGACACAACTAACACACGAGGCAGTGCAAGCAATGCCAGTGTTAGAAATGTCATTACCAGGTAAAACACAAGTGTGAATGCAGAGCTTGGCAGGTAAAAAAAAAAACCAACCAAAAAAACTTTCAAGATAATCTTTAGAAGCTGCATTTTGTATAGAAAAAGGCAAGCAAATAAGCCTTTTCAAGTCAGAAGACGAAAAAGAAAGCGTGACATACTAATTGCAGCCATGAGTACTTGCTCTTTCACCCTTCCGTGAATCTACTGCCTGCAGCAACTGCAGCACCCTCTTGCTTGTTAAACTAGTTCTATTTTATGCTGCAGGAATTTAGCATCAGAAACAAATACAATACAGCAGTGAAACTTTTCAGCCTAATCATTGGCTATTTTACCTTTTCAGGTAGATTTAAAACTAGTGAAGTAGTAAAAACCCCTTACTTAATTGCTTAGTCACCCTTTACAGAAAGATGGAAATTGGATTGTTTTTCCTCAGTAACAGATTCACACAGTGATAAAAGAAAAGCTGAACTACTCAAGCAAGAACACACGGGCTCCAGAAATGTATTTCGTATCTTATCCAATGTAGCAAAGGTTCTTAACTGGTACATATTTAGATTTTGAGATAAACTAAAGGCAGTTCAGTTTCTTTAAGCACATTTCCTATTTGAAATTGCAGGGAATCTTTTCTTGCATTGAGACGTTAAAACCTCCATGCTTTGAGTCTCTTTTGCAAATCTGCAACTTTGCCCCTCAATGCAGCCCCACATAAAAGTGCCTCAAATTTCGAAGTCGAGGACTTCATTAACTCCCCTGACAAGGCTGAGAGCCTTCCTGGGCAAACATGGATTTTCACATTGTTCATGCTTGTTTTAATTTAGGTTGCAATTTACAGGCTATTGTAAACCTAGGTAGCATTTTTTAAAAAGAGAGTTTTCCTTACAACATCAGAAATTATATTTTATTTAATAAAAAATTAAACCAGGTAAAAAACTAAGATCCAACTCAAAGCAGATTAGTGAATGAAAACAGCAAGTTGCATATATATTGATTTACAACCTAGCACATGCTGGAAAATGTGTCATTGCTTCCAACAATAGTTAGATGAAATCTCTAAGAAGGTGTGTCACCAAAAATCTTAAAAAACCCACGTTTTTTCTAACACAGATAAGCCAAATTTATATAAAAATGCCTCTCAGCATTAATAGTGTAAGATGGAATCCATCAGAAAACACACATCATTCAAAACTTAATCTTATCACTATGAAGATACAAGGAAGAATTTAATTTATCACTGGGTAGAATACAACCAATTAATACATAGAGAAATCATATTAACTGAAAACATACCTCTTCTTGTGGAATATTTTTATCATTTTCAGCTTCAATTCTCACTCTTACAACACCAGATTTGTCCACTATCTCTTGAATCAGTTTTCCATTTTTTCCTATTACTTTTCCTACAGAAAGAACATACAGAACATTTCACCTTTAGGGTTTCCCCCAAAACCTCAGGGTATTGCAGTACTCTAATTAGACAAGAGGATTTAAGTACCAGTGCAAGAACTTGTCCAAAATGACTTAAATCCTCTACAACACAGATTTAGTTAATGAACCATAAAGTGTCTGTGTAAGCTTGGGGTGTTAACTTCTAACACATATCGATTACAGAAATATTCACTATCTTGCAGCTTACTTGGCTTTGCTTTGGTAGGTTTAAAATAACCTCAGTGATTTACAAACATTGCTGTCTGCATTCAAAATACCCAACCAAACCCAAAGAATCCTTCTACAATGCCCTAGCATTTGCTCTAACTACTTTTTGTGTAGAGCACAAAGCAAAACTTAGTTCATTTACAAAATGGGAGTTGATGGAAGTTTTCTGACACAACCAAAAATACTGTATGAGCCAGACGTAAAATTCTCTTCTCTGAAACTGAGCTTTTTAGAGATATTTGACAGTATCTTGTAATTCACTAAAAAGTCAAAGATAAAAATGGAAATAAATTGTACTCCAATAGCAGTAATGCACACATTTATCTTTCAAAGCAGATGTTCTAGTCTGAGACAAAGAAAATGAAAACTTTAGTTCTTTCCAACCTCAGCAAAACAACTTGCTGTCTGAAAAATGGTAGGACAACTAAGCTGCTTGGGAGGTAATGAGGAAAGGCCACATCCTTCAATCACAGTTTTCAAGAAAAGCTTAGAGCGATGTCAAAGATGTTTTCCATGGGTAACAAAAATTAATATCCAGAAACTATTCTTCTTGTATTTAAACATCAGCACTCTGCTTCTAGTTAAAGGTAGTTCTCAGAAGGCATTTTTCCTTCCTACCACATAGTTAGCCTCCAGAATTACATACCTACTAAATTTCTTGGAACTTGTATAACATCTTCAGCAAATTCAAGGTAACTTCTTGCCTTTTTCACCGCATCTTGATCCTAAAATAGATACATGTATGAGAGGAAAAAGATTCATTTTCCCCAGGTTTTTTCTTTTGCTTGTTTGTTTCTTTCTTTCTTTGTTTATTTTGGGTATTTTCTGAAAAGCTAGGGAAGGGAACTTACCTCTCCATAAATATGGAATGTACAGGTATCTTCATCAAGGTCAATGGCAGTCACTCCGGGGACTTTTCTGGCTTGCTGAATATTAGCACCGTGAGTGCCAATGGCCAAACCCATCAGGTCTTCACGTACAACAAACTGTTCGTGGAACCGTGATGCAAGTTGCCTAGAACTCTGAAGAACAACATAAAGTCAGCTCACTTAGACTGTCAGTACACCGAATAGACACATCAACAAATTTTGAGCCTAATTTTCAAACAGGTACTTAGCCTGCTTTTTATTCAATCAATTCTTTTAATGCATTCTTCAAAAACACTGAAGAGTCTCCTTCACAAGTCTTAAATATTAACACAAGGTTGGCCTCTAGCTGTGTTGACTCCTCTGTATTTTGAATTACCCTTTAATAACGACAGCTATCTGGTGTTACTAGGTAAGAGAGCATTCATATAAGGTAGTAAAGTAAGTGTTGTGTTGATCAGCAAAGCAAACCCTGTGATCTCTGATTAAAAAAATACACCCATTTCAACAGGTGTCAGGAAATAGCAAGAACTCAATCACTAACACAAAAATTCTACAGAAAACAGAGCAACTGTGCATATCTACTGCATTTAAAAAAACTAAAATAAACAATCCATGCCTATATACAACAACATAAAAATTAAGGTATAACTGCAATTATACCTTTATATTGAACAATTAAGTTGGTTGAATTGAGAAAACAAAAGCTTTAGAATTTCATCCAGGAATCACACTTCTACAAAGACAGAAGGGTCAGCCTGAGAACTCACAAGCGTGAGCGTAACAGAACACAAGAACAATAGTTTAATGCATTGAGGGAAGATAATAGATTATCGCAGTTGGAAATTCTCTAAAGAAAGTGTTTTGCAAGGAAGGAAAAAGATAAAACCCAAAATATATAATCCTATACATGTTCCTGCATCACAATCAAAGCTATAACTACTGTGAAGACATACACAAGCACACTTTAAATTTGCAGTTTAACCTCAGCAATGAGACCCTACAGAGGTTGAGAAAACCCCAAGGAAGTGCCCACAGCAAGCCCTATTCTGTCTCAGCTAAATTGTTCTGCTTTCTGACCTACTCCTATTAAAGCTGCTGATGAATATCCCATGCTAAACCACTGTCACAAAGATCTGGCTACAGGAGACAGGGGTGTAAGTATCCAAGTTTCATAAAGTACTTCATATACTCAGAGCTCTATCAAGCACTTCAGTAACTACATTACAGGCAAACTGTAAAGCTAAACTTATTTTAAATGCTCACAGTTCTACATTCTAAAAGATAATCCAAATGCTGATTTACCAGCTGACATCTGTTACAGACAGTCAAATGAGAGTAGAGAACAGGATGATCAAGACAATGATCAGTTGTTAACACAACTGTCTGTGACACATGAAAAAGATGAAGCTACATCATCACTGGGGACCTTGGCTACGGCAGTCAAAACACAGTTACAGTGCTTGCACTAAAAATATCATCAGCTTTTCTGTAAGTGATTAATTACAAGGTGTTTTATTTAAACACAGGAAATTCTATATTCTACTTCCAATACATTAAGATGAAAAAAAAACCTGTGCAAATAGTGTACTAATGCCTACACAGCAGCCATGACTGAATTCTATTTAGATATAATGAAATACAAACCAGAATGCAGAACATTTGTAAATTCAGGCTTTTTAGTATGTGAAAAAACCCCAAACCAAACAACAAAAGAACCAAGTCAGACTCACTGGGAAAGAATGTAAACAACAAGTAATCAGTTATTTTACTTGATGCTCTAAAAGCCACATTTGAGAATCAGAGCCATGCAAGTCAAGAAGCCAATATGCAGAAAAAAGATACAACAGAAAAAGAAAAAAACACCAATGGAACAAAAGGAGCTGGTCTAGTGATAATGACTCAGAAAGTAAGAAAGGTACAGCTAGAAGAAAAAAAAGTGGCAGACTTTTAATGTTCAGTGAGTATGAGACACAGAAAGAGGTCTATTAGATGGAAACAGTGAACTATTTATTAATAATGCAGTAAAGCCCAAAGCGTTCACTAAATATTGTTTCTGCAGATGGACACGTGCAGTCTGTTGTTATGTCTGTGTCTCAAGAGAAATCATGACTGATTTTTACTATCTGAAGCTTTTCAGCTCTGGATGGAATTAGTTTTATATTTACTCTAGCTACAAGAAACACAAATGTCAAAATGAAGCCAACTTTTGTCATGCACATTTTAACTGTATGTATTTGTCTCACAACCTTCAGTTAAGTACTGCTTAGGTAGAAACTGAAGTTCAATAATGGTTTTCTAGTAAGAACCAAATAAGAGTTCAAGACCTTCACAGCAGCAAAAAGGTTCAGTGTTACAATGAAAAAAAAGAATCCAAGCTTAGTTTGGGAAAGGAACCAATGACAACAGTTGTTGGTGCATGCACTTGTGGGGGCATGTAAAGAAAATTAGCTCTAAAGAGGCTGTTGTTCTTCCCACCTCCAAAATAATACTTTGCACTTCAAGAGGTAAACTGCCCACACAATTGTCAGTTCTGGAGGAAGATGAAGAATGATTACTGAAGAGCTACAGTGGGGTGCTCAATAAGCAACACCAATGAAGAAAAAATTGGTCCTTTCCTGGTATTGAGAAAAATCAAGACCCAAACAAACTCGGATTACAGCTCTCAAACACAGAAATCAGGAGACTAAAAAGAGGACAACAGAACTGAGAAATTCTTGTAAAAATGAGTACACCCAGTGGATACAAGAGGCCTGAACTACTACATGACATCCCACTTCACACTAAAACCAAAGAGATGTAACCCTTGGGATGGAGGCGGGGAATGAAACCTGGGTCTGCAGTAACACTGCTGCTACACATCCATGTAAACCTGAATTACAGTAGTTTGAGTGCTACCTCTGGTTCCCGACAATGCATCTAAAGAGTTTTCAGAAATGATATTTTATCTGATTTGTAGACAGGAGAAAAATCATGAAGAAATGTTAATTCTGATGTATAAAGAACCCCTTATTTCCTAGCCTACTCCTTTTTTTTTTTTTAACCCATGGACAAGGATGACTCAAGCTTCTTGCCAGTCAACACCCACTCTCCAGTCACAGGAATATCAGAAGCTGTATCTGCTGTAAGATTATTTCCTAACATTTTATCTATAGACAAACCTATCCTTTCATACACTCTACCAACACCAGTCTCACTACATTAGTTTGCTAGATCCAGTTCTAGTCCACATCAGAATTATGACATATTGACTGCCATCTATTTTTAAAGCCATCCAATAAGTGGCACTACTCATGTAATCATGGCTAATTATTTTCTGCTTCAAATAATGAAAAAAACTGTATGTGTACATGTGTCTACGCATTTGCATTTAATCCCCCCCCAAATCCTGCTGATAAAAATGAGCCTTTGCAAGAACAGGCTCTATAACTGTCAGTGCCTGTTGGATGACACCTCCACCTGCCTTTTATTTTACACCTCCAGGATTACCATTATTTCACCCCAATGCAAGTCCCACCAGCTAAGAAAGGCATCAAGGAGTTTTTTTTATTAGCTGTTTCACTCAAATTACTTCAGGGAAAACAACCAACATACCTCCAGCTGTTTGCTGGCTTCTTCATTTCTCAGTATCAGGGATAACTTGGTGCGAAGACTCCGAAAGTGCATATCAATCAGCATGTTTGCCCGCTTCGTTGTTACGTCGTTGATTGACTGAATCAGGAATAAAGGAAGCAGTGGGTTACATATCAACTCTTGAAAGAAAGCACTGCCAGTGGTACAGTAAGATATTTGTAACTTACCAAAATAATAAGCTGGTGGTTTTCAGAATCGTACGTTACAGAGAAAGCTCCAACTGCCTTTTTGAAGTCCTTATGTGCAGATTCTTTGGCACACCTAGGAATAAAAATGCTACAAAGTTAAAAATAATAACCACTGCATTTTTGGTTAACAGCCAAAAAGATTAATTCCTTAACACAAAGAATGTAAATAAAGATTTTCCAAGCTCTCCCTTTTAGTGCAGGTGCTATTTTGTTCTTTATCATTTATTTTACTCATTGTTCTTTCATTTGTTTTCAGATGAGTAGGATTAGAAATATTTCAGAAATTTTCTGTACGTACATCTACGAAATGACAAGTTTAACAAAACTGCATTAAAAAGCTACAGTGATAATTAGCAAGACCAAAATTTCAAACATCATGAACCAGCGCGACATGTGATTTCAGTGCAACCACTGCAGCACTCTTGTGATCATTTCATGCTGTGCTTGGCTTCTCCAGCCCTCCTCTGTCCCCTTGCTGCTTCGTGAAGTTGTGGGCTACAACATCAACTGCAGAAATTTGGAGTCTAATCTGAATTTATAGCCCATTCCACACTGAGGCAATAACATGCAACTCAAAAAAAAAAAAAAAAAAGGCAGAAAAAGATCTGAAGTTAAACAAGGGGAGTCAATATTAATCTTTCAGAGCTGTATCTACATGAGAACAGCATGTCCACCTTCTAGAAGAAAACTCTCTGTTCTGTATCATACTCTGGGAGGTTTGATTACTGTACAGCTATTCCCAGAGCCATCAACAAATAACAGAAGTTGACATATTAATTTGACACGGACAACAAAAATTTACATTCATCTGTGCCTATCACTGAACAGCTGTAAGAATGGAAAATCTTAACGTGTACCACACACAAACACTAAAACCTTGAAGAAAGTATTTCCTCCTCCAAGACTAAATTGCAATTTAAAAATAATCTTTTCTATTTCTGAAGTACAACCATGTCAATATTTGTATTTTCTATATTCTTACATGAAAATTTTAAAAAATTAATTTAGAGTGGTAAAAACCATCACTATTCCTTCTTGTCTCAGGTTCCACAAGTTACCCACATTTTGAAACAAGTTATAAAGAAACATTTGTACTCACATTTGCCTTAAATCTTCGGGAACTGCCAGTTTGATTTTATGAAAAGTATCTTTTGTTGCGGGTTTATTGGGGTTCACAGATCTCAAGCGCTCAATTGTGACAATTTCGTTGTATGTAGCATCACAGGCTGCATATTCTATTACGTAGAACTGATATAAAAATAATAAAATCATCCAAGCCACACATTTTATGACAAGACTGAGCATTATGCTATAAAGGAAAAGGTACTTTTGTTAACTGCACAAGTCAAATTTGACTTTTCAGGTTGGGGTTAATGGTAATTGCAACTGTCCCAATCTCTGATGGGAGATGAAGAGAGATCAGTTTAAAACACCATGCACATCAATATATAAATAGAAAAAAAAATGGGAAAATAAAGTATAAATAAATATAAAATATATATGTATATATGCATATTCCTACCTCACCCTTTATCATTCTCACTTTAGCCAACCACCAACAGCAGGGTTCTTTTTCATTTGCCCTGGAATAAACCTAAACAAAATACATACATTACATCCTTAAAAGACATCACAAAAGCTGACACAAATATGATCAGAAACTCTACAGGAACAAAATTCAGTAGAATATATTAGTACATAAAGTAAACAGTACATTAGTACAAGTCTCTAAGCACCACACAGGAAACAGGTAACAGCTGACCTATCTACTGAAAATACAGGCAGGAGATAAAGTTATGTATGCAAGATTGTACAGATAAATAATATTGTACCCAAACTATTGGCATTAGTTGCTTCAGTCTTGCATACAGTCAAAGAGAGATAATTCAGACTTCTACATCTGTTAATATTTAATCAAACTACTTCTAATTGTGTGTAGGTCTGCTGACCAGTGGGTGAAAGAGAGGACACACAGCTACGCTTTTTTAAGACATATGATATCAGCCACATTCACATAAAGTAAGTTTTGCTATTTTCTTATCCTTCAAATGAAAATAAACTTACAAAACATGCAAATCTTGAAAGTTCTAAGTTAATTATACATTTTATGATTTTATAAAATAAGGAGGCTTTAGGTATGTGCTGCTTTACAGCCAATCTATGTATAGACATAATGATTTACATATACACATATATTTCTATATTTTATGTACATACACATATAATGCAAATTATCTCATTCAGCATGAAGCTTTACTAATAGAGACATTATTAACTTAGAGCTGAAGAACTACAGTCCAGCATCTACTTCTAAATTAATTCAGTTCTGATAAAGGACTGATCTGTATCAACGAAACAGCGATCGTGTTTGTAACTCAGCATGGAGGTCAAGGGACATGGAATTCGACACGTGTTTCTCTCAGTCCATGGCATTTGGGGGGTTTACAACTGTCAAAATCTGCTTTTGATCATGTGCTTGACACTGTGGTTCATGTAGTACTCAGAATCAAAGATGGTGACAGCTCATTCCACGGAAGCAAACCTTCCAGTGGCCTGGCTGACATCTGCCCCACCAAGTTCTCTCACTTCTCAAAGCAAGTGTTGGGAATGGAGCATACACACCTCTACTTCATCGCTCTCATTTATGTCTTTATTATAGCCTGCAGGTGGTGGGAACCTCACATCATGGAATGGTATTTGTCTCTCTGGTTGCCAGCTACAAATAAAAACACAGTGAATGGCCTAAACATGTTCATTTTCTTCATAAACAGAAATCAGAAACATTTTCAGTTCTTCAATTTTACTTTTTAAATTTTGTGGATCTTCTGTGCATATTAATGTGATCCAATGTACACATAATAAGGAAAACACACACATAAGTGACAATTAAGCACCTTAAATGAATCCCTGATGTCACCTGCAGCCTTTTGAAATCAACCAGCAGCAGTTTTTACTCTATTTACAGTTATAGGTCTTAATCCCACCATTAGAAACACAGGTTGAACATTTCAAAACATATTTGGACATTTCCTTCAAAACAAGCCTGTATATTCTTTTTCTTTGTTTCTCCTACAAATTATCAAAGCTTAATCAGGATTCAGTCTGAATAGAGTTCTAATTTTCAGTTTCTTGAACAGAGACTGGATAAATTTGATTTCTAGATTAGAAAACTGGCATTCCTCACTTATCTATAGAACTTTTGTAATAACATAATCTGCTAAAACTAAGAGAAGACATGTGCGATAGAGACAATCATGGGACAACTGCTGACTTACTGGGTTGTCATAATGTAAATTCAATAATATGTTTATTTTCCCAGTAAAATTATTGTTTTGTACTTAGAAATATTTAAACCATTAAAAACATTCATACAGAAATGTCACAAAATAGTAGATATTGAACATAATTCTAAACCAGCCTAACAGCAAGTTTAGTGTATCTACAAAACGCTACTCAAAGTCATATTTAGGTTAATCAAATGCAAGGTTGATACTCTATCATTTGTAGGTACAACACCAGCAATACACTTACTTGTTTTCAAACGAAACTGTTATTGAATCTTCGTGCACATCCTTTACAAATGCCTGTGGAGGAAACAAGGTATAATTATGGTATACTTTTGGACATTTCAAAGAATAATTTTAAACCTCCTGACACTTTTCTTTCACAAATATTGATGAAGCTCACAATGCAAGTGTGCTTTCAAGTCAGCCTTTTTAATTTTGCAGTAGACTTACAGAAAACACGTGCTGAAAGCTGATAACCTCCTTGGGTTTGTGACTGCCAGCATATTGATACACAAACAGAATGCCCAAGCTATGAATACATTCTTCCTACTTTTGAGAAGTAACAGGAGAGGTTGCTAAGAAATGACAAGAGCATTCTGAATAGTTTTATAGGGAAAGTTTAAAAGGTTTGATTTTATAATCATATTTTTATGTATAGACAGGCATAAAAATTAAACACCTGTACTTCTTAAACCCCCCCAACCCTCCCACAGAACCTCTAAGTTCTGTCTCTTCTCTCTCTTACCTCAAAATACATTTGAATACAGCACTAGGAAAACTCATGTATATCCATTTCAGCAGAGTTTTGCCCACATTTACTTCATCACACTAATTCTGTAGTGCACGAATTTTGGATAAATGCTCCTCAGCCTTCCTTCCCTGTTCTCCTGGGCACAGATAACAGTGGTGTTGTCCCCCAGGCCACCACAAACAGAGGACAGAACTACCATTCAGCACTGACAAGGCTCCTCCTGCCTTAAGACACCCAACTGACTGATGTTTGTTTGATCCATTTTCAGCTTTAAGCCCTGAACATCCCCCCCTGCTCCCACCTACAAAACAGCAAGATCAATACTCAAAGAACTTTGGGATTTACCAATGAAAATATTTTTCTTAGCCTCAGTGGTGGAGGTCACAGGTCAACCAGGGATGAAAAGATTGTGCAGGTTTTTTTTTATTTTTTAAAGCATCTCCGTGAACTTCTGAAACAAACTGGTGAAATGCTGAATATTCCACTGTTAGTACACATAGAGTATATCCTTGCATGGTAGGCAGATTAAAGCCAATGAGCAAAAGTGAGTATAATTTTGTTCTACCAACTGAAATCCATTTTGGGAGATCAAGAAGTTCTCAGTAAATCTAAAATAATTTAGCAGCAAATACTGCTTCTGTAGAAGAATTAGTTAATCAAGTATGGAACATTTTATTACCCTTGCACTTAAGTTTCCAAGACAAGACTAGATCTTATCTCTTACAAGAAGGTAAAAGTTTCTTTCTCATATGGAATACAAAAAGTTTTTTTTTAAAAAAAAAAACCTTCAGGTATTTTTGCTTTATGAAGTATTCCAAAGTATTTCCCAAGTTGCAGCAGTATCTCAGTATGAAAGAAGAGCAACACCTGATGACTGACAGAGAATTCCAAGAGCAGGTTATACTAAAATGAAGCAGTACATGAGCAGAGTGTCATCACTCAGACACACTCAGCACTAACAGCCACAATGACAACAGCAAAAAGTTGTTCTACACCTTGCTGGCCTCTCAGTACTCTGAAGAACAAGGCTTTATTATTGCTAGCAACCAAAGGATACCTAGAACAGTCTCTAAAGTAATCACATAATTATGTAATTAGAAATGGTAAGATATTCCTTCAAAGGGGATTACAAGCACAGCTGATACTTTTCAATGACATAATATAAAGAAGATTGAAGACCATACCTCAAGATCATGTTGACAGTAGTACAGAAATGCTATTTACATAAAGAGGCAACAGAACTCTCCAATACTGAACATTTACCTAATGTTTCACATTACTGTGTATTCTGTAAGGAAACTCCAGAACTGGATATGCCTTTGAACCATACAAGGGTAGTCCTGACTCATTTCACAACATTACACACATCACCTTCAAAGGCTTCACACACATTTCTTCCAATCTCTATCATGGGCACCTTATAACCACCTATTCCTACAGATGCACTGAAACAGATACCTTTAATTCCTGAAAAATACTATGATCACTACCAAGTATTAGGTATGGCTCCTCCATGCCACAGACTGGAAAAGGATGGGCCTAAGCATTATCAGTAATACTTGAGTATGCAAAAGCAGAGATTATTTCATAAAGCAAATTCAACAGAAATGACAGCAGGAACACTTAGTGGCCTTGAGGAAAACAGGTAAGACTAACACTAAATCATGCCCTGAGAAAGAATTTGGTGACAATTTTCTCATATCCATAAAATGTCAAAAAAAAAAAAAAAAAAATCCATTTTCCTTGTACGAAAGACACTTTGGGAGAAGTCATGAAAACAAAAAAGGTGCTCTAAACAGCACTCTGAACAAATTCCAGGAAATGACAGAAAAATAAATAAGCACAGCAGTTAAAGCAAGACTACATCTCATATCCAGAACTGAGAGCATCTGAGCCGTCTTGAGCAGAATTCCAGGGACTGCAGCAAAATACCTGACTGGAGGTGATAATACTAAAATGTACCATGAATAAGTAAACCATGTGCCACAAATAAGTTAAGTTGAAGAGTAGCCTGGACCTTTAAACAGTTCAGCAACTATGATATCTGCAAAAAGTAAAATTTGAGACACAAAGCTCGCTGAAAGTGGAGTGAATTACACTCTCCTGTTTAAGTTCTCCTTAAATGATCCTTCCACATTGCTGTGGTAACATCCCAGGAACCTGAAGTATCCTGAACCAGGAACATCAGGATAACTGTTCACTGTGCAGAGGCAGTGTCACTGCAGACACTGCCAGTGAACAACACAAATCTGACCATTTCTTATATCAAGTTCAGAAGTCAACCACACAAACAGATGGAATATCTAGTTTTCGCTCCAGCCTGGCCAAAAAAGTTGATGTCATAACCCTGTGGCTTGTCTTTTAATTTACAGTCTTGCAAAATTAAAAAAGTTCACTATAATAAATTTTTAATTAATTACAAAGTGAACAATGCCTTGCCAAATATCTAATTTCAAACATGCAATATGTGCAATACTTCTGGGCACCTCCATGTGATATTTATGCTTAGAAACAACCAGACAAAACATATTAATGACTGTTAAAAGTCATCAATATTTGGTTGTCTAATCCCATCTACCCATAGGAAGCTGGTTTTCCTTGTTTTTAAGTTTCTTGTGACACAGAAAAATGTCAGAGATACAGACAGCGAAAAACTGATGTGATAAGTATCACAGCATTATGTCAGTTTTCCTCCAATATTAATATTTAAACAGATCTGTAGTACATAAAATGCATTTGGACTCTACAGCACTATGTATTTTCACGCTTCTAAGCACAAACAGGAAAGTTCTGAAACATCTCTAAGTTTTCCTTAAAAAGAAAAAAAAAATTTAAACGTTAATGCCTTTGAAAAACCAAAATCAATGCTTATCAGAACTGTTTGGTTGTCTCAGTTCTGTGATACATGTGAAGTTATACACAATGCTAAAAAGAAATGAAACGTTTAACACCACAAGCCAAATTCACAGCCACAGGACAGGCCAGCCCCACATGTCAGCAGAGGGAGAGGAGACTCCATCTCACACAAAGTATCACAAAAAGTACAATAATCATTCATCAGCCTTTTCTAAATAAAGTACATGAGTTAAGCATGGAAATTCAAACAGAAAGGTGCATATCCATGAGTTTGAAATGCCCCCCCAATGAAGGGACAGAATAGTGGCTATGATGGATTTAGACACAGACTGAAAAGCCTTAAAAACACAGTGAAAGTGGATGGAAGCAAAATGAGAGAACAGGACACTGAAAGGATGCAACAGCTGAGATACCACTATTGCTAATAGCAGAAATATCAAATAAGAGTACACAAAACAACCTGTCAACAGAAGCACATTTTACAATGGCAAAGGTTGATCTTTTTTTCTCTAATGTGGAAAAAAAAGTAAATCAAATGTGGTAAGTTTTTTTACACCAAATGGGACTTTCAGTCACATAATCATTTAATTTCTCTCCATGTTTCAGACATAATTAAGTAAAAAAGTTTACAACATGGCATTTCTCAAACACATGAGCATTCACTTTCTAAGAAGGGTTATATGCTGAAGATATGGTCTAAATTTTAACAATTATTTGTTATAAAAGTAATAATTATTGGAAGCACTAGTGCATTTGTTATTTTTGTACTAAATGTAATAACAGACAATTCAAAGGAACAAATAAAGGCTTCAGCTGCCATGAAATTTTGCTTTTTTTAAAGCCCGCTCACATCATCAGATGTGAGCATTGTCAACCATTTTAATAAAGGAAGATAATTAACTATAAGGAGGGAAAGTTGGGAAAATATGCTTTTTAACATAAAAAAAAGCTACGTTGATACAAACGTGCATCTACTGCTAGCATAACAGTTCTGAACATGTCATACCTGTTGGAAGGAGAATGTCAAAAGGGAACTCGGTGGATTATCAAATCTGAGAAGGGCTGGACATACAAAGGAACAGAATAGGGAAAGAATAATAGTCACAGAAATGGTCACCAGGAGAGGGATAAGGGTAGAGGCTGTTGTCCTCAGAAGGACTGAGCAGACAGGTTCACACATGTACAAAGAGACTGGAGACACCGGCTGAGGATATGTCTGCATGGAAGAGTGAAAGGAAAGAGAAGAAAAAATGGATACAGAGGGCCACGGGAGGCCAAAGGAACAGTTGCTAATAGTGAGACCTGGAGTAATAAGCAGTAATAAAGATGAATGATTTTATCAGTTGCAGCTCCAATGGAGTTATCCATAAACCCCAGCAAACAACAGCAAAGCGCTGAAACTACTGGGATAAAAAGTGGAAAATTTTCACAAGGTTATAGAGCAAAAAGTGGCAAAAATTGGGTTACAGACAACAGATAGATGTTAACAACAAACACCATTCCAAAACCGTCTGCCTCATAAACAGCACGCTTTCCATCTTTAGCAGAGGACACAGGAGAGAATCACTCCCAAACTGGAAAAGAAAAATCAATTCCACGTTGGAAAGGCATCCAGCACGTCCCCTTTTAGAGGGAAATATCTAAAGCTAGTCCCAGAAAGATTAGACAAAGGCTGTCTATTAGTCCACTGTGAATGAGATAAGAACTTCAAAACCCAATTTCTACTCCTATATAAGAAAAGACATGACAAGAAATGCCCTAATAGTGCACATCTTCGAGATTTAGTTTCTTGGTTGTGAGCTGCAAAAAGGCAGTTCCCTCCCCCTGGATTCACAGTCCTGGTGCTTTGTGGGACCAGACTTCACAGAATAAGTGAGGGAATCTAACATTTTCTTTCCAAGGATTCTGGGCCCAGCCACATAGCAAATCATGACTAAGCATCTCTAGGTACCAGATTGTCAATTATTCCTGAATCATGCCCACTGACTGCACTGCACTTTCCATGGAATAATTCATCTTAGGCAAGGAGAGGAAAAAAAGCATGAAAGTATGAAGTATTCACCAAACACTTTAACTGCATTCAGAAAGAACTACTCTCAACTACAGCAGTGACACCAACACACTCCAGTATTCTGTGAAACACAGAGCACTTGACCAGTATGAAATTTTAATTCAAATCTGAGTCTGAATGTATCCTCAAACCGCCTCCTGCACTTTGTGTGGAACGCGATCCCTCTACACCTGTGCTAGAAAAGGCTGTTTCACTACCCTTAGCAGGGCTTAGGGGACCGTTAGGCACAAGTTTTGTACTGTCCAGATGAAGATGCTGCTGTGTACACTCAAAAATGCTCAGGTCCTCAAAGAGACCTACAAGGAGGACATGAAAACCCAAAGAAGCAACCAGGTGCCTACCTGTGCCACTTAGGCCCTTCCTGACTCCAACAGCCTCATACTCCTCCCCTCCACATCTCAGCATCAAGACAAAAGTGGGTTTTTCCAAAACATTTATATGTTCTGCTTAAGATTTTCAGAATTATTCAAAGCCAAAGAAATCTTCACAATTTATCAGTAAACCATGAGATTGAATAAAATAATTGTTTTGCTTTAAATTTTTTTAAAAATACTTTTCAGGAGGCTCCTTAAAGAAACTTTCTAAATGAAAATAAATAAAACCATCTTGCAATTAAATTCACATTTGACATCATCACATACTTCTTGCTATGCTGGGTCAACACTGTTTTTTTATTACCAAATTCCTCACCTTCAAAATGGGCATAAAACTCAAAAGAAAAAATTTAGATAAATTACTTAGAGTCATAGTCAGACATTACGACAAAAGAAAAAACTGTTAACTAGAATGACTAGAGGAAAATTGCTGGTTTACACTGAACATTTCTGCATGAGTTTAAGGAAACTCTACAACTTTTATTTATTTTTTTTTTTTAGAACTGCTGCATTTATCTTAAGTGTGATGCTCTATCTAGTGAGGTAATAGAGAAGAAGACCAATAAATCTCTGTGCCTATTTGTCTCCTCAGATAATTTAACCAAGTCCTCTCAGAGACTAAGAGGAGAAAAAAAACCTTTGATGTCAAAATTTCTAAAAGTTAAAAGGCAAGCGTGATATGCAACTTGGAGGCAAAGTCTGTGCCATAACCTGGATACACTATCACAAATGAGCTTCCATGAACATATGCTCAAACAAAACTTTCACCTACACAAGAGGAGTACAGGGCCCCATGATGTCAAAATGCAGCATAAACAATAAAAGTTACAGAAGCTTTCAATTCTCCCAGGTTTCTTCAGTAATATCTGTCACTGAAGACTGCACCATGTCATTTGTACCATCATGTCTTTCCCATCATTGTGTAAATACTCAAATACAATTTGATAAAAGCCTCATTAAAAGTTGTCCTGTGCAACACATTTACTCCTTGTGTTGCTTTCTGAGCGAGTACTGTACCTTTAAAAATGTAAAGCTGGTTTTTTTAAAAGTGCTAAATTATTTAATTCCAGGAAGCAATACACAGATCTGGAACTTCAGCTGCAGCACTGTGAACTCACAGGATGCTTATTTACCATATTCACTGGACTTTTACCATACATACTTTTTTTAAAATAGGTATTATTTTCAGAAAGAGATAGCATCACAAGTATTTTAAAAAAAAGCTTTTAAGAGGTCTTTTCGAAACACTGGGAGGTGTTGGAACTGTATCGTTTGGATATCTACCTGGCTCACCACAAGAACACCCGAGTGTGAAATTCTACCTGTTCCTTCATTGCTAACATAAATATTGGATGTCGCACAATAACTAGGCCCAATTTTTAAAGTCCCAGGAACATTTAAAGCACGGGAGACTTGCAGAAACCCATCCAGGGCTGTTTCTGGTGTGTTGATGACAGGCAATGATTGTAGGCCCAAACCCATCATGCTTGAATTTTATTTTCCTGTGATTAGAGTAAAACCACAAATTACACCCCTATTAACAAGCTGATTAACACAACCCAAATCATGCAAAGCCACACAACACTGCACGGTATTAATAAACATATTAAGTGCTCGTTATATACGTTCAAGGCTCAGTGATGGCTTTATTAAGCACAAGGGCTTGGAAACAAACATGGAATGCCTCTAAGTAGCTTCAGTAAGAAGCACATTTGATAATTAAATGTATTTAGGGACTCAGCACAGATATATTTGGCCAAGCAACGCTCTCTTTAACATCAGCAGGCACCGACCCCTGCCATGGCACCAGGAGCAGGAATCCACCACAGCGTTTTACCAGGAATGTGTATTGCCCAGGTCCCCCCTCCTCCCCGCCGTGCAGGCCGTGCTCCAGCAGTGCAGCTTCTCCTGCAAACCCGGGCGGCCGGAGCGACTTTCCTTAAGTAGCGACAAAAGCTGAGGATTTAGCAATTAATGCCCCATCCCGGCGCTGATCCTCGCCCGGCGCCGGGGCAGCGCGGCCCGGGGCTCCCCTTCCCACAAAGGGGGCAAGGCCCGAGGCCTCCCCGCTCCGGCTCCTCACGGGCCTCGCGTCCCCTCGGCCCCGCTCGCTCCCCGCGGGCACCGCGAGGGACCCGCCGCGGCCTCGCCCCTGCCCCGCTCTCCCTCCTCCTCCTCCTCCTCCTGCCCCGGGGCCTCCGCGCTCCCTCAGCGCGGGGAGGAGGAGCCGCCGCCGCCTCCTCCTCCTCCTCCCGTGCCCGGCCGCGCTCCCTCCCCTGGGGCCCGGCCCGGCCGCGAGCCCCCGGTACCTTGTAGAAGGCCCCGTTGGAGCCCCGCACCTCCACCACCAGCTCCTCCATGTTGTGCGCGGTGCGGGAGAGCCGGGCCCGGCGGCGCCGCCTCCCTTCCCTTTCTCTGTGCCGGCGCAGGAGGCGGGGGAGGAGCGGCGTGTGTGTGTG